>NW_022060607.1:0-49913 GCF_003285725.1 Scaptodrosophila lebanonensis | reverse complement strand
AATCGAAATGTGGATTTTTCAAACAAACTTTACAGTTCGTTTTACCCCCTTTGGAGCTAGAATTTTCCAAATCCCCTTCGTAGTGCACACCTACACTGTGATATGATACTTGAGCCCAAACTTCAGCTTCCTAGCTTTTACGATTTGGGCTGTGGGCTGTTGACGTAGTTTCCATTTGCCCCATAATTCAGTCTGTTTGTCCTAGACAAGTTTCAAAATTCCGAGTATGCAGTTTTATTTATATTCTATTTTTGATTTTAGAAACCTAGTTTTAAGTCAATTAATCAATCGAAATGTGGATTTTTCAAACAAACTTTACAGTTCGTTTTACCCCCTTTGGAGCTAGAATTTTCCAAATCCCCTTCGTATTGCACACCTACACTGTGATATGATACTTGAGCCCAAACTTCAGCTTCCTAGCTTTTACGGTTTGGGCTGTGGGCTGTTGACGTTGTTTCCTTTTGCAACCATAAATCAGTCTTTTTGTCCTAGACAAGTTTCAAAATACCGAGTATGCAGATTTATTTATATTCTTTTTTTGATTTTAGAAACCTAGTTATAAGTCAATTAATCAATCGAAATGTGGATTTTTCAAACAAACTTTACAGTTCGTTTTACCCCCTTTGGAGCTAGAATTTTCCAAATTCCCTTCGTAGTGCACACCTACACTGTGATATGATACTTGAGCCCAAACTTCAGCTTCCTAGCTTTTACGATTTGGGCTGTGGGCTGTTGACGTAGTTTCCATTTGCCCCATAATTCAGTCTGTGTGTCCTAGACAAGTTTCAAAATACCGAGTATGCAGTTTTATTTATATTCTTTTTTTGATTTTAGAAAGCTAGTTTTAAGTCAATTAATTAATCGAAATGTGGATTTTTCAAACAAACTTTACAGTTCGTTTTACCCCCTTTGGAGCTAGAATTTTCCAAATCCCCTTCGTAGTGCACACCTACACTATGATAGGATACTTGAGCCCAAACTTCAGCTTCCTAGCTTCTACGATTTGGGCTGTGGGCTGTTGACGTTGTTTCCTTTTGCCCCCATAATTCAGTCTTTTTGTCCTAGACAAGTTTCAAAATTCCGAGTATGCAGTTTTATTTATATTCTATTTTTGATTTTAGAAAGCTAGTTTTAAGTCAATTAATCAATCGAAATGTGGATTTTTCAAACAAACTTTACAGCTCGTTTTCCCCCCTTTGGAGCTAGAATTTTCCAAATTCCCTTCGTAGTGCACACCTACACTATGATAGGATACTTGAGCCCAAACTTCAGCTTCCTAGCTTCTACGATTTGGGCTGTGGGCTGTTGACGTTGTTTCCTTTTGCCCCCATAATTCAGTCTGTTTGTCCTAGACAAGTTTCAAAATACCGAGTATGCAGTTTTATTTATATTCTTTTTTTGATTTTAGAAAGCTAGTTTTAAGTCAATTAATCAATCGAAATGTGGATTTTTCAAACAAACTTTACAGCTCGTTTTACCCCCTTTGGAGCTAGAATTTTCCAAATCCCCTTCGTAGTGCACACCTACACTATGATAGGATACTTGAGCCCAAACTTCAGCTTCCTAGCTTCTACGATTTGGGCTGTGGGCTGTTGACGTTGTTTCCTTTTGCCCCCATAATTCAGTCTGTTTGTCCTAGACAAGTTTCAAAATTCCGAGTATGCAGTTTTATTTATATTCTATTTTTGATTTTAGAAACCTAGTTTTAAGTCAATTAATCAATCGAAATGTGGATTTTTCAAACAAACTTTACAGTTCGTTTTACCCCCTTTGGAGCTAGAATTTTCCAAATTCCCCTTCGTAGTGCACACCTACACTATGATAGGATACTTGAGCCCAAACTTCAGCTTCCTAGCTTCTACGATTTGGGCTGTGGGCTGTTGACGTTGTTTCCTTTTGCCCCCATAATTCAGTCTGTTTGTCCTAGACAAGTTTCAAAATACCGAGTATGCAGTTTTATTTATATTCTTTTTTTGATTTTAGAAAGCTAGTTTTAAGTCAATTAATCAATCGAAATGTGGATTTTTCAAACAAACTTTACAGCTCGTTTTACCCCCTTTGGAGCTAGAATTTTCCAAATCCCCTTCGTAGTGCACACCTACACTATGATAGGATACTTGAGCCCAAACTTCAGCTTCCTAGCTTCTACGATTTGGGCTGTGGGCTGTTGACGTTGTTTCCTTTTGCCCCCATAATTCAGTCTGTTTGTCCTAGACAAGTTTCAAAATTCCGAGTATGCAGTTTTATTTATATTCTATTTTTGATTTTAGAAACCTAGTTTTAAGTCAATTAATCAATCGAAATGTGGATTTTTCAAACAAACTTTACAGTTCGTTTTACCCCCTTTGGAGCTAGAATTTTCCAAATCCCCTTCGTAGTGCACACCTACACTGTGATATGATACTTGAGCCCAAACTTCAGCTTCCTAGCTTCTACGATTTGGGCTGTGGGCTGTTGACGTTGTTTCCTTTTGCCCCCATAATTCAGTCTGTTTGTCCTAGACAAGTTTCAAAATTCCGAGTATGCAGTTTTATTTATATTCTATTTTTGATTTTAGAAAGCTAGTTTTAAGTCAATTAATCAATCGAAATGTGGATTTTTCAAACAAACTTTACAGTTCGTTTTACCCCCTTTGGAGCTAGAATTTTCCAAATCCCCTTCGTAGTGCACACCTACACTGTGATATGATACTTGAGCCCAAACTTCAGCTTCCTAGCTTTTACGGTTTGGGCTGTGGGCTGTTGACGTTGTTTCCTTTTGCAACCATAATCAGTCTTTTTGTCCTAGACAAGTTTCAAAATACCGAGTATGCAGATTTATTTATATTCTTTTTTTGATTTTAGAAACCTAGTTATAAGTCAATTAATCAATCGAAATGTGGATTTTTCAAACAAACTTTACAGTTCGTTTTACCCCCTTTGGAGCTAGAATTTTCCAAATTCCCTTCGTAGTGCACACCTACACTGTGATATGATACTTGAGCCCAAACTTCAGCTTCCTAGCTTTTACGATTTGGGCTGTGGGCTGTTGACGTAGTTTCCATTTGCCCCATAATTCAGTCTGTGTGTCCTAGACAAGTTTCAAAATACCGAGTATGCAGTTTTATTTATATTCTTTTTTTGATTTTAGAAAGCTAGTTTTAAGTCAATTAATCAATCGAAATGTGGATTTTTCAAACAAACTTTACAGTTCGTTTTACCCCCTTTGGAGCTAGAATTTTCCAAATCCCCTTCGTAGTGCACACCTACACTATGATAGGATACTTGAGCCCAAACTTCAGCTTCCTAGCTTCTACGATTTGGGCTGTGGGCTGTTGACGTTGTTTCCTTTTGCCCCCATAATTCAGTCTGTTTGTCCTAGACAAGTTTCAAAATTCCGAGTATGCAGTTTTATTTATATTCTATTTTTGATTTTAGAAAGCTAGTTTTAAGTCAATTAATCAATCGAAATGTGAATTTTTCAAACAAACTTTACAGTTCGTTTTACCCCCTTTGGAGCTAGAATTTTCCAAATCCCCTTCGTAGTGCACACCTACACTGTGATATGATACTTGAGCCCAAACTTCAGCTTCCTAGCTTTTACGGTTTGGGCTGTGGGCTGTGGGCTGTTGACGTAGTTTCCTTTTGCAACCATAATTCAGTCTGTTTGTCCTAGACAAGTTTCAAAATACCGAGTATGCAGATTTATTTATATTCTTTTTTTGATTTTAGAAACCTAGTTATAAGTCAATTAATCAATCGAAATGTGGATTTTTCAAACAAACTTTACAGTTCGTTTTACCCCCTTTGGAGCTAGAATTTTCCAAATTCCCTTCGTAGTGCACACCTACACTGTGATATGATACTTGAGCCCAAACTTCAGCTTCCTAGCTTTTACGGTTTGGGCTGTGGGCTGTGGGCTGTTGACGTAGTTTCCTTTTGCAACCATAATTCAGTCTGTTTGTCCTAGACAAGTTTCAAAATACCGAGTATGCAGATTTATTTATATTCTTTTTTTGATTTTAGAAACCTAGTTATAAGTCAATTAATCAATCGAAATGTGGATTTTTCAAACAAACTTTACAGTTCGTTTTACCCCCTTTGGAGCTAGAATTTTCCAAATTCCCCTTCGTAGTGCACACCTACACTGTGATATGATACTTGAGCCCAAACTTCAGCTTCCTAGCTTTTACGGTTTGGGCTGTGGGCTGTTGACGTTGTTTCCTTTTGCAACCATAATTCAGTCTGTTTGTCCTAGACAAGTTTCAAAATACCGAGTATGCAGATTTATTTATATTCTTTTTTTGATTTTAGAAACCTAGTTATAAGTCAATTAATCAATCGAAATGTGGATTTTTCAAACAAACTTTACAGTTCGTTTTACCCCCTTTGGAGCTAGAATTTTCCAAATCCCCTTCGTAGTGCACACCTACACTATGATAGGATACATGAAGCCAAACTTCAGCTTCCTAGCTTCTACGGTTTGGGCTGTGGGCTGTTGACGTAGTATCCTTTTGCCCCCATAATTCAGTCTGTTTGTCCTAGACAAGTTTCAAAATACCGAGTATGCAGATTTATTTATATTCTTTTTTTGATTTTAGAAACCTAGTTTTAAGTCAATTAATCAATCGAAATGTGGATTTTTCAAACAAACTTTACAGTTCGTTTTACCCCCTTGGAGCTACATTTTAATCCTTTGATAGAATACTTGAGCCCAAATTTCAGCTTCCTAGCTTTTACGGTTTGGTCTGTGGGCTGTTGACGTAGTTTCCTTTTGCCCCATAATTCAGTCTGTGTGCCCTAGACAAGTTTCAAAATACCGAGTATGCAGTTTTATTTATATTCTTTTTTTGATTTTAGAAAGCTAGTTTTAAGTCAATTAATCAATCGAAATGTGGATTTTTCAAACAAACTTTACAGCTCGTTTTACCCCCTTTGGAGCTAGAATTTTCCAAATCCCCTTCGTAGTGCACACCTACACTATGATAGGATACTTGAGCCCAAACTTCAGCTTCCTAGCTTCTACGATTTGGGCTGTGGGCTGTTGACGTTGTTTCCTTTTGCCCCCATAATTCAGTCTGTTTGTCCTAGACAAGTTTCAAAATTCCGAGTATGCAGTTTTATTTATATTCTATTTTTGATTTTAGAAAGCTAGTTTTAAGTCAATTAATCAATCGAAATGTGGATTTTTCAAACAAACTATACAGTTCGTTTTACCCCCTTTGGAGCTAGAATTTTCCAAATCCCCTTCGTAGTGCACACCTACACTGTGATATGATACTTGAACCCAAACTTCAGCTTCCTAGCTTTTACGGTTTGGGCTGTGGGCTGTTGACGTTGTTTCCTTTTGCAACCATAAATCAGTCTTTTTGTCCTAGACAAGTTTCAAAATACCGAGTATGCAGATTTATTTATATTCTTTTTTTGATTTTAGAAACCTAGTTATAAGTCAATTAATCAATCGAAATGTGGATTTTTCAAACAAACTTTACAGTTCGTTTTACCCCCTTTGGAGCTAGAATTTTCCAAATTCCCTTCGTAGTGCACACCTACACTGTGATATGATACTTGAGCCCAAACTTCAGCTTCCTAGCTTTTACGATTTGGGCTGTGGGCTGTTGACGTAGTTTCCATTTGCCCCATAATTCAGTCTGTGTGTCCTAGACAAGTTTCAAAATACCGAGTATGCAGTTTTATTTATATTCTTTTTTTGATTTTAGAAACCTAGTTTTAAGTCAATTAATCAATCGAAATGTGGATTTTTCAAACAAACTTTACAGTTCGTTTTACCCCCTTTGAAGCTAGAATTTTCCAAATCCCCTTCGTAGTGCACACCTACACTATGATAGGATACTTGAGCCCAAACTTCAGCTTCCTAGCTTCTACGATTTGGGCTGTGGGCTGTTGACGTTGTTTCCTTTTGCCCCCATAATTCAGTCTGTTTGTCCTAGACAAGTTTCAAAATTCCGAGTATGCAGTTTTATTTATATTCTATTTTTGATTTTAGAAACCTAGTTATAAGTCAATTAATCAATCGAAATGTGGATTTTTCAAACAAACTTTACAGTTCGTTTTACCCCCTTTGGAGCTAGAATTTTCCAAATCCCCTTCGTAGTGCACACCTACACTGTGATATGATACTTGAGCCCAAACTTCAGCTTCCTAGCTTTTACGATTTGGGCTGTGGGCTGTGGGCTGTTGACGTTGTTTCCTTTTGCAACCATAATTCAGTCTGTTTGTCCTAGACAAGTTTCAAAATACCGAGTATGCAGATTTATTTATATTCTTTTTTTGATTTTAGAAACCTAGTTATAAGTCAATTAATCAATCGAAATGTGGATTTTTCAAACAAACTTTACAGTTCGTTTTACCCCCTTTGGAGCTAGAATTTTCCAAATTCCCTTCGTAGTGCACACCTACACTGTGATATGATGGTAGGTAGGTAGGTCGGAGCGGCAGCCAGGGTATGCACCCCGACTCACTTAGGCCTTGTAGATTGGCCCGTTGTGATACCGCATGGACAAGTCCACTTCCCAAAATACCCGTGTTTGGCTGCATGTCTGCGCGAGTATTACGTCCATCCAGCTGCCTGGATGAACTTGAAGATGTCTATCGGCTTCTTGTTTGCTAGTGCCGATAGATTTGGTAGGAGACTGTCTCCTAGGAATCGATGTCTTGTTCTTGACAAGGCCGGGCAGTCGCAGAGAGGTGTGTTACCGTTTCCTCCTCTTCCACGTCTCTGCAGCTTCTGCAGAAATCGTTATGGTGGAGCCCTAGTCTGGCGGCATGGGTGCCCACCAGCCAGTGCCCTGTGATGGCTCTGATTACGACTGAGCATTGGCTTCTGCTCAGTTTGCAGAGTTCAGAAGATCGTCTCTTGTTGAGGATTGGCCATGTTTGGCGTGTGATTTTACAGGAGTCTGTGTCGGTGGTCCACATTTGATTGGCGACCAAGTCAAAGTGGTTTCGGACTGACAGTTTACAGCTGGCCATCGGTGTACCGACGCTCTCCTTGTCTGGAAGGAGGGAGGCGTGTAGTACCGTGTCTTGCCAGCTCATCGGCTATGCAGTTTCCCTCGATATCCCTATGGCCTGGGACCCAAATGAGGTATATAGAGAGCTGTGTTGCCATCTCGTGAAGAGATTTGCGACAGTTCTGTACTGACGTCGAGTTCGACGTGATGGCGTTAAGGGATTTTATAGCCGCTTGGCTATCCGAGTAAATGCAGATTTCTCTGGTTTGTGTGGCTGGGCTTGGCAGTATAAGAAGAGCTTCTTGAATGGCTATTACTTCCGCCTGGAACACACTGCAGTGATCCGGTAGCCTGAAGGCTTTTCTGATTCCGAGTTCTTCGCAGAAGACACCCCCGCCTACGCGGTTGTCCAGCTTAGAACCGTCTGTATATATTTTGATGGAATTGGTTGGGCCTGGCGGGCCGAAGTTCCAATCTTCCCTAGAGGGAATGATGGTGTGGAAAGGAGTATGTGGATACTCTTCTGCGATGCAGTGGTCAGTGACTGATGGGATATTGTCATTTCCCCTCAGAATTTTGGCATGGCCAAAGCATTCCTCTGACCACTGGTTTGTTTCTCTCATGCGAAGAGCCGCCAGCGTGGCGTTCATTTTTCCCATGAGATGTATTGGGAGTATTCCCAGAATTGCATCTAGTGCATCATTTGGAGTAGTGCGTAAAGCGCCCGAGATCGTTAGTTCAGCCTGTCGCTGAACTTTGTTAAGTCTCTGAAGAGATGAGTTTTTCGAAAGGGATGGCCACCATATGGAGACACCATA
Organism: Scaptodrosophila lebanonensis; assembly: GCF_003285725.1. Classification (NCBI taxonomy): domain Eukaryota; kingdom Metazoa; phylum Arthropoda; class Insecta; order Diptera; family Drosophilidae; genus Scaptodrosophila; species Scaptodrosophila lebanonensis. The sequence continues at coordinate 42,143 of NW_022060607.1, read as the reverse complement.
TAAAAGTATGGGTCTGATTATTGCAGTATATAGCCAGTGGACCACATGGGGGGCCATGCCCCATTTCAGTCCAATGGATTTTCTGCAGGTATAGAGTGCGATTGTGGCTTTCCGCACTCTGTCTTCAATGTTCAAGTTCCAGTCCAGCTTCCTATCTAGTATCAAGCCTAGATATTTGGCTGAGCTGTTGAAAGCTAATGGTACCCCATTTAGTAATGGGGGACGAAGAGATGGGATTTTGTATTTCCTCGTGAATAGTACCAGCTCAGTTTTGCTGGGGTTTACACTTAGGCCACTTGACGTTGCCCAAGTTGAAAGTGTGCTTAATGCGTCAGTCATGCGTTCGCACAAGGTTTGGGGAAATTTACCCGAGAAGGAAATGGTCACGTCATCTGCGTAGGCTATCGCGCGGCATCCCCCTATCCCTTCTAAGGATCGTAGGAGTGAGTTAACTGCCACGTTCCATAAGAAGGGTGAGAGCACCCCACCCTGAGGCGTTCCGCCACTCACATATCTAGATACCGTGGACATCCCCAGTGTAGACTTAATGGACCGCCTAGTAAGGAGCTGTCTTATCAGTTCCACAATGGAGTTGTCCATCCCTAGATCGGTGAGTGAGCCTGTGATGGCGCTTGGAGACACATTGTTGAAAGCACCCTCTATGTCTAGGAAGGCGATTAGTGTATAAGGTTTGACTTTGAGAACTTTTTCGACGCCCGAAGTGACAGCATGGAGTGCCGTTTCTGTAGATCTGCCTTTGCAGTATGCGTGTTGAGAGCTTGAAAGCTCTGAGAGGGGGATCTTACTTCTCAAATAGAGACCCATTAATCTCTCGAATGTCTTTAATAGAAAAGATGAAAGACTTATCGGCCTGAAATCTTTCGGGGTAGTGTGCGAGGCTTTACCTGCTTTGGGTATGAAGACCACTCTTGATCTCAGCCAAGCTTCTGGAATATTCCTTGTCAGGAAGATCTTGTGAAAAATATCTGCCAGCCATCTGATGGCAGTATTTCCTGCGTGAATAAGCTGCGCCGGAATGATATTATCCGGCCCTGCAGACTTATAGGGCTTGAAGCTTTTTATTGCCCATCTGATATTATTTTCAGATAGAAGATAGGGTGGCGTTTGAGATGGACCAGCGCTTGCTGAACGGCCGGTTGGTTTGATGCTTGTAGAGCTGGGAAAATGGGTGCCTAGAAGCAGCTCTAAAGACTCTTGACTCGAGGTCGTCCAAGTCTTATCTGGCTTCTGAAGGTACCCTAGCGTTGAGGGAGTTTTAGAGAGGACCTTCCTTAACCTTGCGGCATCGAAGGTGTTCTCAATATAAGAGCAGAAGTTCTGCCATGAAGATCGTTTGGCCTGTCTGAGTATTTTCTTGTACTCTGACAGGCTTTGTTTGTATGCATACCAGTGTTGGTCTCCCCCTTGGGATCTGGCTGCATTGAAGAGTTTCCTAGCCTTTTTTCTTGCCTCACTGACCTGTGGAGTCCACCAGGGAGGCTTGAGTTTGCCTCTTGGTTTCCCAGTGGGGCATGATTTCTGCTGCGCGGTGTTGCACGCTATGGTGAATTGTTTTAATAGCGACGAGGTGAATTCGACTGTGTCTGGGCCCTCGGGAGGGTAGTATGGAAGTATGTTACTTAGGTGATTAGAGTACAAAAAGACCAATTTGTGCGTCTAGGATTTCTAATCGCGATTGGTCTTTCATTCTTTAGAGATACTTCGAATTGGATGTATCTGTGATCTGAGAAGGAGTGTTCTAATAGGACTCTCCATTTGGAGATACGATTGTAAAGTGCGTCTGACGCCAAAGTGAGGTCAAGAACCTGGCTACGGTTCCTTACCACGAAAGTTGGATCTGATCCAGCATTACATAAAAGTATGTTAGTAGACAGGATGTAGTTAAAAATGGACTCACCCCGTACATTGGTATCAGTGCTACCCCACTGAGTGTGATGAGCGTTGGCATCGCATCCTATGAGCAGATCAATGTTGTTCTGCCTGCTGTCCTCTATTATCTGTCTTGTCAACAGAGGTGGAGGGTTAGCTTCCTCGTAAGCCATATAGGCTGAGCATATTCTTAGAGGCTTTGGCTTAGCCTCAATGCATGCGGCTGTGTTATCTTCATTACTGAAATTGGATAGCAGAAAAATGTTTATGTTTTTCTTGATTAAAATGCAGGTTCTGGTCTTGCCTGAGCTCTTCGCTGTGATCAGCTTATACTCCTTCGTCCCCAGTCCAGAAACCTTGTCCCTACGGACCCAAGGTTCCTGAATGAGGACTACGTCGATGTCGTCTTTGCTCAGACGATGTATTAGGGCAGCTGTTGCTGCTTTGCAGTGGTGGAGGTTAATCTGTAGAAACCTCAAGGGCATCTACCTCCATCTCCACCACTGTCCTGTCGGCCTCGTCGTCGTCTAGGATGAAGTCCTCATCCTCGTGGCCCAAAGTCGCGAACCCTTTCGCCAGTTCGGAGGTTTCGGAGGAATATCCTTCAAGGATATCCTCATCATCCGACGCGACCTATGTTTCAGGACTGCCTGGAACGACTGGTTCTGCGTCTGCTGGTTCCGCGTTTTGTGTGGTGGGCTTACCACTCGCTGTGTCACCTCGGTAGACACGTATGGCTACCGATTTGTAGCCATACCTGGCCAGATTTCCACATCTTGCCAGCTCGTCCACCGATTCCTTGTTTATAACGAGTACGATCTGGCGCGTGGTCCCTTCCGCCTCCTCTACCTTGACCACGCTCCAGTCGTCCGTTTTCATGCTCGGGTTGAAGATCTGAAACACCTTCAGGATCTCTTCTGGCTTCTCTGGTTTCGCCGATACCCTGACCCTGGCACGTGGTCTGCTGGGTATGTCGCACCAGTCCACCGCAACCAATTTTGCACCTGGATACACTTCTCCGAGTGCTGCAATGGATTTCTTGTAGGCCTCGGCTGACCGCTTGTCATGACAAGCGATGGCCTTGACCCTGCCTTGATGCCATCCTGCATCGTCGCATATAGGTGGTGGTCCTCCACTCGTTGCCAGGTCCGTCAGAAACCGACCTTGCAGCTCGTTTTCGACTCCTGCCCATCGGTGTCTCGGGATAAGTTTGCTGCCCTTGTCAAGGACACCAATGAGGATCTTATCCTTCGCCACTTCTGCGAAGGTTCGATGCAGAGGCTGCGGAGGTCGTGTTCTTTTCGCTGGTTGTGGCGGCGTATCTTCTGCCGACCTCTGCCTTTTCGGGGCATTTTTGTTTCTTCTTACCGGAGCTGGCTTGAAATCCGGTAGGATTTTCTTCGCCCATTCCACCATCCTTTGACCGTCTGGTGACATCTCGGGGGCGGAGTGGTTTTTTTGCAGAATGACTGCTGCGCGTCTCTTGTCTTGAAACGACGTTTTTGTTTTGGGTGGTAGCATTGCCGAAGTTTCTGGCTCTGCAGAGTTACCAGCCTCCTCCAATTCTACTGCTGGCTTGGCAGCTTGGCTTAGCTGCTTCGCCTTCGAAGTGGAGGGGGTCTGATGCTCCCCAGATTCTGAGACAACCGATTGGCTTGTCGGATTGTCTCCACCTGTACTGGCAGCAATGGAATGGGAGCTGCTAGGAGTTCCCATTCTGACGACAGTCAAATCTATGACCATCTGGTTAGAGGGATTTGAGGTCCCGTCCGGCTTATGGCGAGTTCCGGTCTCATTGTTTTGTTTTGTTAATTTGTTTTGTTTTTTAGTGCTTGGTTTCATTATTGGTCCAACGAGTAGTCGGGAAGGGTTGGGTCACCCGTGGCATAGCCCGAGTACCACGGGAAGCCTGATTTAAACTGGAGGTCGGCAGGTATCCAGAGTTCGCATAGTAGAGACTGAGCACCCCCTCAGCCACGCATCCATCGGCCTAAGCTGTTCCGCTTTGGATTGGGGAAAATTTTATAGAGTTTTCAGCTCTCGCCCGACCACCATTAGTCAGCACCACAAGGCAGAGACATGACCGTGCCAAGGGCCTGCTTCCAGCCGCCCTCGCGAGGAGAGTATGGTCGCACTTCCCATGGTGTATCACAATTATTGTGATACCCATTGGCTGACGGCCTATGATATGATACTTGAGCCCAAACTTCAGCTTCCTAGCTTTTACGATTTGGGCTGTGGGCTGTTGACGTAGTTTCCATTTGCCCCATAATTCAGTCTGTGTGTCCTAGACAAGTTTCAAAATACCGAGTATGCAGTTTTATTTATATTCTTTTTTTGATTTTAGAAACCTAGTTATAAGTCAATTAATCAATCGAAATGTGGATTTTTCAAACAAACTTTACAGTTCGTTTTACCCCCTTTGGAGCTAGAATTTTCCAAATTCCCTTCGTAGTGCACACCTACACTGTGATATGATACTTGAGCCCAAACTTCAGCTTTCTAGCTTTTACGGTTTGGGCTGTGGGCTGTTGACGTTGTTTCCTTTTGCAACCATAATTCAGTCTGTTTGTCCTAGACAAGTTTCAAAATACCGAGTATGCAGTTTTATTTATATTCTTTTTTTGATTTTAGAAACCTAGTTATAAGTCAATTAATCAATCGAAATGTGGATTTTTCAAACAAACTTTACAGTTCGTTTTACCCCCTTTGGAGCTAGAATTTTCCAGATCTCCTTCGTAGTGCACACCTACACTATGATAGGATACTTGAGCCCAAAATTCAGCTTCCTCGCTTTTACGATTTGGGCTGTGGGCTGTTGACGTTGTTTCCTTTTGCAACCATAATTCAGTCTGTGTGTCCTAGACAAGTTTCAAAATACCGAGTATGCAGTTTTATTTATATTCTTTTTTTGATTTTAGAAAGCTAGTTTTAATTCACTTAACCAATCGAAATGTGGATTTTTGAAAAAAATCTTTACTGCTCGTTTTTCTCCCTTTGGAGCTAGAATTTTCCAAATCCCCTCCGTAGTGCACACCTACACTATGATAGGATACTTGAGCGCAAATTACAGCTTTCTAGCTTTTACGGTTTGGGCTGTGGGCTGTTGACGTAGTTTCCTTTTGCCCCCATAATTCAGTCTGTGTGTCCTAGACAAGTTTCAAAATACCGAGTATGCAGTTTTATTTATATTCTTTTTTTGATTTTAGAAACCTAGTTTTAAGTCGATTAACCAATCGAAATGTGGATTTTTCAAACAAACTTTACAGTTCGTTTTACCCCCTTTGGAGCTAGAATTTTCCAAATCCCCTTCGTAGTGCACACCTACACTGTGATATGATACTTGAGCCCAAACTTCAGCTTCCTAGCTTTTACGGTTTGGGCTGTGGGCTGTGGGCTGTTGACGTAGTTTCCTTTTGCAACCATAATTCAGTCTGTTTGTCCTAGACAAGTTTCAAAATACCGAGTATGCAGATTTATTTATATTCTTTTTTTGATTTTAGAAACCTAGTTATAAGTCAATTAATCAATTGAAATGTGGATTTTTCAAACAAACTTTACAGTTCGTTTTACCCCCTTTGGAGCTAGAATTTTCCAAATTCCCTTCGTAGTGCACACCTACACTGTGATATGATACTTGAGCCCAAACTTCAGCTTTCTAGCTTTTACGGTTTGGGCTGTGGGCTGTTGACGTTGTTTCCTTTTGCAACCATAATTCAGTCTGTTTGTCCTAGACAAGTTTCAAAATACCGAGTATGCAGTTTTATTTATATTCTTTTTTTGATTTTAGAAACCTAGTTATAAGTCAATTAATCAATCGAAATGTGGATTTTTCAAACAAACTTTACAGTTCGTTTTACCCCCTTTGGAGCTAGAATTTTCCAAATCCCCTTCGTAGTGCACACCTACACTATGATAGGATACTTGAGCCCAAACTTCAGCTTCCTAGCTTTTACGGTTTGGGCTGTGGGCTGTGGGCTGTTGACGTTGTTTCCTTTTGCAACCATAATTCAGTCTGTTTGTCCTAGACAAGTTTCAAAATACCGAGTATGCAGTTTTATTTATATTCTTTTTTTGATTTTAGAAACCTAGTTATAAGTCAATTAATCAATCGAAATGTGGATTTTTCAAACAAACTTTACAGTTCGTTTTACCCCCTTTGGAGCTAGAATTTTCCAAATCTCCTTCGTAGTGCACACCTACACTATGATAGGATACTTGAGCCCAAAATTCAGCTTCCTCGCTTTTACGATTTGGGCTGTGGGCTGTTGACGTTGTTTCCTTTTGCAACCATAATTCAGTCTGTGTGTCCTAGACAAGTTTCAAAATACCGAGTATGCAGTTTTATTTATATTCTTTTTTTGATTTTAGAAAGCTAGTTTTAAGTCAATTAACCAATCGAAATGTGGATTTTTCAAACAAACTTTACAGTTCGTTTTCCCCCCTTTGGAGCTAGAATTTTCCAAATCCCCTTCGTAGTGCACACCTACACTGTGATATGATACTTGAGCCCAAACTTCAGCTTCCTAGCTTTTACGGTTTGGGCTGTGGGCTGTTGACGTAGTTTCCTTTTGCCCCATAATTCAGTCTGTGTGTCCTAGACAAGTTTCAAAATACCGAGTATGCAGTTTTATTTATATTCTTTTTTTGATTTTAGAAAGCTAGTTTTAAGTCAATTAATCAATCGAATTGTGGATTTGTCAAACAAACTTTCAAACAAACTTTACAGCTCGTTTTCCCCCCTTTGGAGCTAGAATTTTCCAAATCCCCTTCGTAGTGCACACCTACACTATGATAGGATACATGAACCCAAACTTCAGCTTCCTAGCTTTTACGGTTTGGGCTGTGGGCTGTGGGCTGTTGACGTAGTTTCCTTTTGCCCCATAATTCAGTCTGTGTGTCCTAGACAAGTTTCAAAATACCGAGTATGCAGTTTTATTGATATTCTTTTATTGATTTTAGAAAGCTAGTTTTAATTCACTTAACCAATCGAAATGTGGATTTTTGAAAAAAATCTTTACTGCTCGTTTTTCTCCCTTTGGAGCTAGAATTTTCCAAATCCCCTCCGTAGTGCACACCTACACTATGATAGGATACTTGAGCGCAAATTACAGCTTTCTAGCTTTTACGGTTTGGGCTGTGGGCTGTTGACGTAGTTTCCTTTTGCCCCCATAATTCAGTCTGTTTGTCCTAGACAAGTTTCAACATACCGAGTATGCAGATTTATTTATATTCTTTTTTTGATTTTAGAAACCTAGTTATAAGTCAATTAATCAATCGAAATGTGGATTTTTCAAACAAACTTTACAGCTCGTTTTCCCCCCTTTGCAGCTAGAATTTGCCAAATCCCCTTCGTAGTGCACACCTACAGTATGATAGGATACTTGAGCGCAAATTACAGCTTTCTAGCTTTTACGGTTTGGGCTGTGGGCTGTTGACGTAGTTTCCTTTTGCCCCATAATTCAGTCTGTGTGTCCTAGACAAGTTTCAAAATACCGAGTATGCAGATTTATTTATATTCTTTTTTTGATTTTAGAAACCTAGTTATAAGTCAATTAATCAATCGAAATGTGGATTTTTCAAACAAACTTTACAGTTCGTTTTACCCCCTTTGGAGCTAGAATTTTCCAAATCCCCTTCGTAGTGCACACCTACACTGTGATATGATACTTGAGCCCAAACTTCAGCTTCCTAGCTTTTACGGTTTGGGCTGTGGGCTGTTGACGTTGTTTCCTTTTGCAACCATAATTCAGTCTGTTTGTCCTAGACAAGTTTCAAAATACCGAGTATGCAGATTTATTTATATTCTATTTTTGATTTTAGAAAGCTAGTTTTAAGTCAATTAATCAATCGAAATGTGGATTTTTCAAACAAACTTTACAGTTCGTTTTACCCCCTTTGGAGCTAGAATTTTCCAAATCCCCTTCGTAGTGCACACCTACACTGTGATATGATACTTGAGCCCAAACTTCAGCTTCCTAGCTTTTACGATTTGGGCTGTGGGCTGTTGACGTAGTTTCCATTTGCCCCATAATTCAGTCTGTGTGTCCTAGACAAGTTTCAAAATACCGAGTATGCAGTTTTATTTATATTCTTTTTTTGATTTTAGAAAGCTAGTTTTAAGTCAATTAACCAATCGAAATGTGGATTTTTCAAACAAACTTTACAGCTCGTTTTCCCCCTTTGGAGCTAGAATTTTCCAAATCCCCTTCGTAGTGCACACCTACACTGTGATATGATACTTGAGCCCAAACTTCAGCTTCCTAGCTTTTACGGTTTGGGCTGTGGGCTGTGGGCTGTTGACGTAGTTTCCTTTTGCCCCATAATTCAGTCTGTGTGTCCTAGACAAGTTTCAAAATACCGAGTATGCAGTTTTATTTATATTCTTTTATTGATTTTAGAAAGCTAGTTTTAATTCATTTAACCAATCGAATTGTGGATTTTTCAAACAAACTTTCAAACAAACTTTACAGCTCGTTTTCCCCCCTTTGGAGCTAGAATTTTCCAAATCCACTTCGTAGTGCACACCTACACTATGATAGGATACATGAAACCAAACTTCAGCTTCCTAGCTTTTACGGTTTGGGCTGTGGGCTGTTGACGTAGTTTCCTTTTGCCCCATAATTCAGTCTGTGTGTCCTAGACAAGTTTCAAAATACCGAGTATGCAGTTTTATTTATATTCTTTTATTGCTTTTAGAAAGCTAGTTTTAAGTCAATTAACCAATCGAAATTTGGATTTTTCAAACAAACTTTACAGCTCGTTCTCCCCCCTTTGGAGCTAGAATTTTCCAAATCCCCTTCGTAGTGCACACCTACACTATGATAGGATACATGAAACCAAACTTCAGCTTTCTAGCTTTTACGGTTTGGGCTGTGGGCTGTTGACGTTGTTTCCTTTTGCAACCATAATTCAGTCTGTTTGTCCTAGACAAGTTTCAAAATACCGAGTATGCAGATTTATTTATATTCTTTTTTGGATTTTAGAAACCTAGTTATAAGTCAATTAATCAATCGAAATGTGGATTTTTCAAACAAACTTTACAGTTCGTTTTACCCCCTTTGGAGCTAGAATTTTCCAAATCCCCTTCGTAGTGCACACCTACACTATGATAGGATACATGAACCCAAACTTCAACTTCCTAGCTTCTACGGTTTGGGCTGTTGACGTAGTTTCCTTTTGCCCCATAATTCAGTCTGTGTGTCCTAGACAAGTTTCAAAATACCGAGTATGCAGTTTTATTTATATTCTTTTTTGGATTTTAGAAACCTAGTTATAAGTCAATTAATCAATCGAAATGTGGATTTTTCAAACAAACTTTACAGTTCGTTTTACCCCCTTTGGAGCTAGAATTTTCCAAATCCACTTCGTAGTGCACACCTACACTATGATAGGATACATGAAACCAAACTTCAGCTTTCTAGCTTTTACGGTTTGGGCTGTGGGCTGTTGACGTTGTTTCCTTTTGCAACCATAATTCAGTCTGTTTGTCCTAGACAAGTTTCAAAATACCGAGTATGCAGATTTATTTATATTCTTTTTTGGATTTTAGAAACCTAGTTATAAGTCAATTAATCAATCGAAATGTGGATTTTTCAAACAAACTTTACAGTTCGTTCTCCCCCCTTTGGAGCTAGAATTTTCCAAATCCCCTTCGTAGTGCACACCCACACTGTGATATGATACTTGAGCCCAAACTTCAGCTTCCTAGCTTTTACGGTTTGGGCTGTGGGCTGTTGACGTTGTTTCCTTTTGCCCCATAATTCAGTCTGTGTGTCCTAGACAAGTTTCAAAATACCGAGTATGCAGATTTATTTATACTCTTTTTTGGATTTTAGAAACCTAGTTATAAGTCAATTAATCAATCGAAATGTGGATTTTTCAAACAAACTTTACAGTTCGTTTTACCCCCTTTGGAGCTAGAATTTTCCAAATCCACTTCGTAGTGCACACCTACACTATGATAGGATACATGAAACCAAACTTCAGCTTCCTAGCTTTTACGGTTTGGGCTGTGGGCTGTTGACGTAGTTTCCTTTTGCCCCATAATTCAGTCTGTGTGTCCTAGACAAGTTTCAAAATACCGAGTATGCAGTTTTATTTATATTCTTTTATTGCTTTTAGAAAGCTAGTTTTAAGTCAATTAACCAATCGAAATGTGGATTTTTCAAACAAACTTTACAGCTCGTTCTCCCCCCTTTGGAGCTAGAATTTTCCAAATCCCCTTCGTAGTGCACACCTACACTGTGATATGATACTTGAGCCCAAACTTCAGCTTCCTAGCTTTTACGGTTTGGGCTGTGGGCTGTTGACGTTGTTTCCTTTTGCCCCATAATTCAGTCTGTGTGTCCTAGATAAGTTTAAAAATACCTAGTATGCAGATTTATTTATACTCTTTTTTGGATTTTAGAAACCTAGTTATAAGTCAATTAATCAATCGAAATGTGGATTTTTCAAACAAACTTTACAGTTCGTTTTACCCCCTTTGGAGCTAGAATTTTCCAAATCCCCTTCGTAGTGCACACCTACACTATGATAGGATACATGAACCCAAACTTCAACTTCCTAGCTTCTACGGTTTGGGCTGTTGACGTAGTTTCCTTTTGCCCCCATAATTCAGTCTGTTTGTCCTAGACAAGTTTCAAAATACCGAGTATGCAGATTTATTTATATTCTTTTTTTGATTTTAGAAACCTAGTTATAAGTCAATTAATCAATCGAAATGTGGATTTTTCAAACAAACTTTACAGTTCGTTTTACCCCCTTTGGAGCTAGAATTTTCCAAATCCCCTTCGTAGTGCACACCTACACTATGATAGGATACATGAACCCAAACTTCAACTTCCTAGCTTCTACGGTTTGGGCTGTGGGCTGTGGGCTGTTGACGTAGTTTCCTTTTGCCCCCATAATTCAGTCTGTTTGTCCTAGACAAGTTTCAAAATTCCGAGTATGCAGTTTTATTTATATTCTATTTTTGATTTTAGAAAGCTAGTTTTAAGTCAATTAACCAATCGAAATGTGGATTTTTCAAACAAACTTTACAGCTCGTTCTCCCCCCTTTGGAGCTAGAATTTTCCAAATCCACTTCGTAGTGCACACCTACACTATGATAGGATACATGAAACCAAACTTCAGCTTCCTAGCTTCTACGGTTTGGGCTGTGGGCTGTGGGCTGTTGACGTAGTTTCCTTTTGCCCCCATAATTTGGTCTGTTTGTCCTAGACAAGTTTCAAAATACCGAGTATGCAGTTTTATTTATATTCTTTTTTTGATTTTAGAAACCTAGTTTTAAGTCAATTAATCAATCGAAATGTGGATTTTTCAAACAAACTGTACAGCTCGTTTTCCCCCCTTTGCAGCTAGAATTTGCCAAATCCCCTTCGTAGTGCACACCTACACTATGATAGGATACTTGAGCCCAAACTTCAGCTTCCTAGCTTCTACGATTTGGGCTGTGGGCTGTTGACGTTGTTTCCTTTTGCCCCCATAATTCAGTCTGTTTGTCCTAGACAAGTTTCAAAATTCCGAGTATGCAGTTTTATTTATATTCTATTTTTGATTTTAGAAAGCTAGTTTTAAGTCAATTAATCAATCGAAATGTGAATTTTTCAAACAAACTTTACAGTTCGTTTTACCCCCTTTGGAGCTAGAATTTTCCAAATCCCCTTCGTAGTGCACACCTACACTGTGATATGATACTTGAGCCCAAACTTCAGCTTCCTAGCTTTTACGGTTTGGGCTGTGGGCTGTGGGCTGTTGACGTAGTTTCCTTTTGCAACCATAATTCAGTCTGTTTGTCCTAGACAAGTTTCAAAATACCGAGTATGCAGATTTATTTATATTCTTTTTTTGATTTTAGAAACCTAGTTATAAGTCAATTAATCAATCGAAATGTGGATTTTTCAAACAAACTTTACAGTTCGTTTTACCCCCTTTGGAGCTAGAATTTTCCAAATTCCCTTCGTAGTGCACACCTACACTGTGATATGATACTTGAGCCCAAACTTCAGCTTCCTCGCTTTTACGGTTTGGGCTGTGGGCTGTTGACGTTGTTTCCTTTTGCAACCATAATTCAGTCTGTTTGTCCTAGACAAGTTTCAAAATTCCGAGTATGCAGTTTTATTTATATTCTATTTTTGATTTTAGAAAGCTAGTTTTAAGTCAATTAATCAATCGAAATGTTGATTTTTCAAACAAACTTTACAGTTCGTTTTACCCCCTTTGGAGCTAGAATTTTCCAAATCCCCTTCGTAGTGCACACCTACACTATGATAGGATACATGAAGCCAAACTTCAACTTCCTAGCTTCTACGGTTTGGGCTGTGGGCTGTGGGCTGTTGACGTTGTTTCCTTTTGCAACCATAATTCAGTCTGTTTGTCCTAGACAAGTTTCAAAATACCGAGTATGCAGATTTATTTATATTCTTTTTTTGATTTTAGAAACCTAGTTATAAGTCAATTAATCAATCGAAATGTGGATTTTTCAAACAAACTTTACAGTTCGTTTTACCCCCTTTGGAGCTAGAATTTTCCAAATTCCCTTCGTAGTGCACACCTACACTGTGATATGATGGTAGGTAGGTAGGTCGGAGCGGCAGCCAGGGTATGCACCCCGACTCACTTAGGCCTTGTAGATTGGCCCGTTGTGATACCGCATGGACAAGTCCACTTCCCAAAATACCCGTGTTTGGCTGCATGTCTGCGCGAGTATTACGTCCATCCAGCTGCCTGGATGAACTTGAAGATGTCTATCGGCTTCTTGTTTGCTAGTGCCGATAGATTTGGTAGGAGACTGTCTCCTAGGAATCGATGTCTTGTTCTTGACAAGGCCGGGCAGTCGCAGAAGAGGTGTGTTACCGTTTCCTCCTCTTCCACGTCTCTGCAGCTTCTGCAGAAATCGTTATGGTGGAGCCCTAGTCTGGCGGCATGGGTGCCCACCAGCCAGTGCCCTGTGATGGCTCTGATTACGACTGAGCATTGGCTTCTGCTCAGTTTGCAGAGTTCAGAAGATCGTCTCTTGTTGAGGATTGGCCATGTTTGGCGTGTGATTTTACAAGAGTCTGTGTCGGTGGTCCACATTTGATTGGCGACCAAGTCAAAGTGGTTTCAGACTGACAGTTTACAGCTGGCCATCGGTGTACCGACGCTCTCCTTGTCTGGAAGGAGGGAGGCGGTAGTACCGTGTCTTGCCAGCTCATCGGCTATGCAGTTTCCCTCGATATCCCTATGGCCTGGGACCCAAATGAGGTATATAGAGAGCTGTGTTGCCATCTCGTGAAGAGATTTGCGACAGTTCCGTACTGACGTCGAGTTCGACGTGATGGCGTTAAGGGATTTTATAGCCGCTTGGCTATCCGAGTAAATGCAGATTTCTCTGGTTTGTGTGGCTGGGCTTGGCAGTATAAGAAGAGCTTCTTGAATGGCTATTACTTCCGCCTGGAACACACTGCAGTGATCCGGTAGCCTGAAGGCTTTTCTGATTCCGAGTTCTTCGCAGAAGACACCCCCGCCTACGCGGTTGTCCAGCTTAGAACCGTCTGTATATATTTTGATGGAATTGGTTGGGCCTGGCGGGCCGAAGTTCCAATCTTCCCTAGAGGGAATGATGGTGTGGAAAGGAGTATGTGGATACTCTTCTGCGATGCAGTGGTCAGTGACTGATGGGATATTGTCATTTCCCCTCAGAATTTTGGCATGGCCAAAGCATTCCTCTGACCACTGGTTTGTTTCTCTCATGCGAAGAGCCGCCAGCGTGGCGTTCATTTTTCCCATGAGATGTATTGGGAGTATTCCCAGAATTGCATCTAGTGCATCATTTGGAGTAGTGCGTAAAGCGCCCGAGATCGTTAGTTCAGCCTGTCGCTGAACTTTGTTAAGTCTCTGAAGAGATGAGTTTTTCGTAAGTGATGGCCACCATATGGAGACACCATATAAAAGTATGGGTCTGATTATTGCGGTATATAGCCAGTGGACCACATGGGGGGCCATGCCCCATTTCAGTCCAATGGATTTTCTGCAGGTATAGAGTGCGATTGTGGCTTTCCGCACTCTGTCTTCAATGTTCAAGTTCCAGTCCAGCTTCCTATCTAGTATCAAGCCTAGATATTTGGCTGAGCTGTTGAAAGCTAATGGTACCCCATTTAGTAATGGGGGACGAAGAGATGGGATTTTGTATTTCCTCGTGAATAGTACCAGCTCAGTTTTGCTGGGGTTTACACTTAGGCCACTTAACGTTGCCCAAGTTGAAAGTGTGCTTAATGCGTCAGTCATGCGTTCGCACAAGGTTTGGGGAAATTTACCCGAGAAGGAAATGGTCACGTCATCTGCGTAGGCTATCGCGCGGCATCCCCCTATCCCTTCTAAGGATCGTAGGAGTGAGTTAACTGCCACGTTCCATAAGAAGGGTGAGAGCACCCCACCCTGAGGCGTTCCGCCACTCACATATCTAGATACCGTGGACATCCCCAGTGTAGACTTAATGGACCGCCTAGTAAGGAGCTGTCTTATCAGTTCCACAATGGAGTTGTCCATCCCTAGATCGGTGAGTGAGCCTGTGATGGCGCTTGGAGACACATTGTTGAAAGCACCCTCTATGTCTAGGAAGGCGATTAGTGTATAAGGTTTGACTTTGAGAGCTTTTTCGACGCCCGAAGTGACAGCATGGAGTGCCGTTTCTGTAGATCTGCCTTTGCAGTATGCGTGTTGAGAGCTTGAAAGCTCTGAGAGGGGGATCTTACTTCTCAAATAGAGACCCATTAATCTCTCGAATGTCTTTAATAGAAAAGATGAAAGACTTATCGGCCTGAAATCTTTCGGGGTAGTGTGCGAGGCTTTACCTGCTTTGGGTATGAAGACCACTCTTAATCTCAGCCAAGTTTCTGGAATATTCCTTGTCAGGAAGATCTTGTGAAAAATATCTGCCAGCCATCTGATGGCAGTATTTCCTGCGTGAATAAGCTGCGCCGGAATGATATTATCCGGCCCTGCAGACTTATAGGGCTTGAAGCTTTTTATTGCCCATCTGATATTATTTTCAGATAGAAGATAGGGTGGCGTTTGAGATGGACCAGCGCTTGCTGAACGGCCGGTTGGTTTGATGCTTGTAGAGCTGGGAAAATGGGTGCCTAGAAGCAGCTCTAAAGACTCTTGACTCGAGGTCGTCCAAGTCTTATCTGGCTTCTGAAGGTACCCTAGCGTTGAGGGAGTTTTAGAGAGGACCTTCCTTAACCTTGCGGCATCGAAGGTGTTCTCAATATATGAGCAGAAGTTCTGCCATGAAGATCGTTTGGCCTGTCTGAGTATTTTCTTGTACTCTGACAGGCTTTGTTTGTATGCATACCAGTGTTGGTCTCCCCCTTGGGATCTGGCTGCATTGAAGAGTTTCCTAGCCTTTTTTCTTGCCTCACTGACCTGTGGAGTCCACCAGGGAGGCTTGAGTTTGCCTCTTGGTTTCCCAGTGGGGCATGATTTCTGCTGCGCGGTGTTGCACGCTATGGTGAATTGTTTTAATAGCGACGAGGTGAATTCGACTGTGTCTGGGCCCTCGGGAGGGTAGTATGGAAGTATGTTACTTAGGTGATTAGAGTACAAAGACCAATTTGTGCGTCTAGGATTTCTAATCGCGATTGGTCTTTCATTCTTTAGAGATACTTCGAATTGGATGTATCTGTGATCTGAGAAGGAGTGTTCTAATAGGACTCTCCATTTGGAGATACGATTGTAAAGTGCGTCTGACGCCAAAGTGAGGTCAAGAACCTGGCTACGGTTCCTTACCACGAAAGTTGGATCTGATCCAGCATTACATAAAAGTATGTTAGTAGACAGGATGTAGTTAAAAATGGACTCACCCCGTACATTGGTATCAGTGCTACCCCACTGAGTGTGATGAGCGTTGGCATCGCATCCTATGAGCAGATCAATGTTGTTCTGCCTGCTGTCCTCTATTATCTGTCTTGTCAACAGAGGTGGAGGGTTAGCTTCCTCGTAAGCCATATAGGCTGAGCATATTCTTAGAGGCTTTGGCTTAGCCTCAATGCATGCGGCTGTGTTATCTTCATTACTGAAATTGGATAGCAGAAAAATGTTTATGTTTTTCTTGATTAAAATGCAGGTTCTGGTCTTGCCTGAGCTCTTCGCTGTGATCAGCTTATACTCCTTCGTCCCCAGTCCAGAAACCTTGTCCCTACGGACCCAAGGTTCCTGAATGAGGACTACGTCGATGTCGTCTTTGCTCAGACGATGTATTAGGGCAGCTGTTGCTGCTTTGCAGTGGTGGAGGTTAATCTGTAGAAACCTCAAGGGCATCTACCTCCATCTCCACCACTGTCCTGTCGGCCTCGTCGTCGTCTAGGATGAAGTCCTCATCCTCGTGGCCCAAAGTCGCGAACCCTTTCGCCAGTTCGGAGGTTTCGGAGGAATATCCTTCAAGGATATCCTCATCATCCGACGCGACCTATGTTTCAGGACTGCCTGGAACGACTGGTTCTGCGTCTGCTGGTTCCGCGTTTTGTGTGGTGGGCTTACCACTCGCTGTGTCACCTCGGTAGACACGTATGGCTACCGATTTGTAGCCATACCTGGCCAGATTTCCACATCTTGCCAGCTCGTCCACCGATTCCTTGTTTATAACGAGTACGATCTGGCGCGTGGTCCCTTCCGCCTCCTCTACCTTGACCACGCTCCAGTCGTCCGTTTTCATGCTCGGGTTGAAGATCTGAAACACCTTCAGGATCTCTTCTGGCTTCTCTGGTTTCGCCGATACCCTGACCCTGGCACGTGGTCTGCTGGGTATGTCGCACCAGTCCACCGCAACCAATTTTGCACCTGGATACACTTCTCCGAGTGCTGCAATGGATTTCTTGTAGGCCTCGGCTGACCGCTTGTCATGACAAGCGATGGCCTTGACCCTGCCTTGATGCCATCCTGCATCGTCGCATATAGGTGGTGGTCCTCCACTCGTTGCCAGGTCCGTCAGAAACCGACCTTGCAGCTCGTTTTCGACTCCTGCCCATCGGTGTCTCGGGATAAGTTTGCTGCCCTTGTCAAGGACACCAATGAGGATCTTATCCTTCGCCACTTCTGCGAAGGTTCGATGCAGAGGCTGCGGAGGTCGTGTTCTTTTCGCTGGTTGTGGCGGCGTATCTTCTGCCGACCTCTGCCTTTTCGGGGCATTTTTGTTTCTTCTTACCGGAGCTGGCTTGAAATCCGGTAGGATTTTCTTCGCCCATTCCACCATCCTTTGACCGTCTGGTGACATCTCGGGGGCGGAGTGGTTTTTTTGCAGAATGACTGCTGCGCGTCTCTTGTCTTGAAACGACGTTTTTGTTTTGGGTGGTAGCATTGCCGAAGTTTCTGGCTCTGCAGAGTTACCAGCCTCCTCCAATTCTACTGCTGGCTTGGCAGCTTGGCTTAGCTGCTTCGCCTTCGAAGTGGAGGGGGTCTGATGCTCCCCAGATTCTGAGACAACCGATTGGCTTGTCGGATTGTCTCCACCTGTACTGGCAGCAATGGAATGGGAGCTGCTAGGAGTTCCCATTCTGACGACAGTCAAATCTATGACCATCTGGTTAGAGGGATTTGAGGTCCCGTCCGGCTTATGGCGAGTTCCGGTCTCATTGTTTTGTTTTGTTAATTTGTTTTGTTTTTTAGTGCTTGGTTTCATTATTGGTCCAACGAGTAGTCGGGAAGGGTTGGGTCACCCGTGGCATAGCCCGAGTACCACGGGAAGCCTGATTTAAACTGGAGGTCGGCAGGTATCCAGAGTTCGCATAGTAGAGACTGAGCACCCCCTCAGCCACGCATCCATCGGCCTAAGCTGTTCCGCTTTGGATTGGGGAAAATTTTATAGAGTTTTCAGCTCTCGCCCGACCACCATTAGTCAGCACCACAAGGCAGAGACATGACCGTGCCAAGGGCCTGCTTCCAGCCGCCCTCGCGAGGAGAGTATGGTCGCACTTCCCATGGTGTATCACAATTATTGTGATACCCATTGGCTGACGGCCTATGATATGATACTTGAGCCCAAACTTCAGCTTCCTAGCTTTTACGATTTGGGCTGTGGGCTGTTGACGTAGTTTCCATTTGCCCCATAATTCAGTCTGTGTGTCCTAGACAAGTTTCAAAATACCGAGTATGCAGTTTTATTTATATTCTTTTTTTGATTTTAGAAAGCTAGTTTTAAGTCAATTAACCAATCGAAATGTGGATTTTTCAAACAAACTTTACAGCTCGTTTTCCCCCCTTTGGAGCTAGAATTTTCCAAATCCCCTTCGTAGTGCACACCTACACTGTGATATGATACTTGAGCCCAAACTTCAGCTTCCTAGCTTTTACGGTTTGGGCTGTGGGCTGTGGGCTGTGGGCTGTTGACGTAGTTTCCTTTTGCCCCATAATTCAGTCTGTGTGTCCTAGACAAGTTTCAAAATACCGAGTATGCAGATTTATTTATATTCTTTTTTTGATTTTAGAAACCTAGTTTTAAGTCGATTAACCAATCGAAATGTGGATTTTTCAAACAAACTTTACAGTTCGTTTTACCCCCTTTGGAGCTAGAATTTTCCAAATCCCCTTCGTAGTGCACACCTACACTGTGATATGATACTTGAGCCCAAACTTCAGCTTCCTAGCTTTTACGGTTTGGGCTGTGGGCTGTGGGCTGTTGACGTTGTTTCCTTTTGCAACCATAATTCAGTCTGTTTGTCCTAGATAAGTTTCAAAATACCGAGTATGCAGATTTATTTATATTCTTTTTTTGATTTTAGAAACCTAGTTTTAAGTCAATTAATCAATCGAAATGTGGATTTTTCAAACAAACTTTACAGTTCGTTTTACCCCCTTTGGAGATAGAATTTTCCAAATCCCCTTCGTAGTGCACACCTACACTATGATAGGATACATGAACCCAAACTTCAACTTCCTAGCTTCTACGGTTTGGGCTGTGGGCTGTTGACGTAGTTTCCTTTTGCCCCCATAATTCAGTCTGTTTGTCCTAGACAAGTTTCAAAATACCGAGTATGCAGATTTATTTATATTCTTTTTTTGATTTTAGAAACCTAGTTTTAAGTCAATTAATCAATCGAAATGTGGATTTTTCAAACAAACTTTACAGTTCGTTTTACCCCCTTTGGAGCTAGAATTTTCCAAATCCCCCTCGTAGTGCACACCTACACTATGATAGGATACTTGAGCCCAAACTTCAGCTTCCTAGATTCTACGATTTGGGCTGTGGGCTGTTGACGTTGTTTCCTTTTGCCCCCATAATTCAGTCTGTTTGTCCTAGACAAGTTTCAAAATACCGAGTATGCAGTTTTATTTATATTCTATTTTTGATTTTAGAAAGCTAGTTTTAAGTCAATTAATCAATCGAAATGTGGATTTTTCAAACAAACTTTACAGTTCGTTTTACCCCCTTTGGAGCTGGAATTTTCCAAATCCCCTTCGTAGTGCACACCTACACTGTGATATGATACTTGAGCCCAAACTTCAGCTTCCTAGCTTTTACGGTTTGGGCTGGCTGTGGGCTGTTGACGTAGTTTCCTTTTGCAACCATAATTCAGTCTGTTTGTCCTAGACAAGTTTCAAAATACCGAGTATGCAGATTTATTTATATTCTTTTTTTGATTTTAGAAAGCTAGTTATAAGTCAATTAATCAATCGAAATGTGGATTTTTCAAACAAACTTTACAGTTCGTTTTACCCCCTTTGGAGCTAGAATTTTCCAAATTCCCTTCGTAGTGCACACCTACACTGTGATATGATACTTGAGCCCAAACTTCAGCTTTCTAGCTTTTACGGTTTGGGCTGTGGGCTGTTGACGTTGTTTCCTTTTGCAACCATAATTCAGTCTGTTTGTCCTAGACAAGTTTCAAAATACCGAGTATGCAGATTTATTTATATTCTTTTTTTGATTTTAGAAACCTAGTTATAAGTCAATTAATCAATCGAAATGTGGATTTTTCAAACAAACTTTACAGTTCGTTTTACCCCCTTTGGAGCTAGAATTTTCCAAATCCCCTTCGTAGTGCACACCTACACTATGATAGGATACATGAACCCAAACTTCAGCTTCCTAGCTTCTACGGTTTGGGCTGTGGGCTGTTGACGTAGTTTCCTTTTGCCCCCATAATTCAGTCTGTTTGTCCTAGACAAGTTTCAAAATACCGAGTATGCAGATTTATTTATATTCTTTTTTTGATTTTAGAAACCTAGTTTTAAGTCAATTAATCCAATCGAAATGTGGATTTTTCAAACAAACTTTACAGTTCGTTTTACCCCCTTTGGAGCTAGAATTTTCCAAATCCCCTTCGTAGTGCACACCTACACTATGATAGGATACATTGAGCCCAAACTTCAGCTTCCTAGCTTCTACGGTTTGGGCTGTGGGCTGTGGGCTGTTGACGTAGTTTCCTTTTGCCCCCATAATTCAGTCTGTTTGTCCTAGACAAGTTTCAAAATTACCGAGTATGCAGTTTTATTTATATTCTATTTTTGATTTTAGAAAGCTAGTTTTAATTCACTTAACCAATCGAAATGTGGATTTTTCAAACAAATCTTTACATGCTCGTTTTCTCCCCTTTGGAGCTAGAATTTTCCAAATCCCCTTCCGTAGTGCACACCTACACTGTGATATGATACTTGAGCCCAAACTTCAGCTTCCTAGCTTTTACGGTTTGGGCTGTGGGCTGTTGACGTAGTTTCCTTTTGCCCCATAATTCAGTCTGTGTGTCCTAGACAAGTTTCAAAATACCGAGTATGCAGTTTTATTTATATTCTTTTTTTGATTTTAGAAAGCTAGTTTTAAGTCAATTAATCAATCGAAATGTGGATTTTTCAAACAAACTTTACAGCTCGTTTTACCCCCCTTTGGAGCTAGAATTTTCCAAATCCCCTTCGTAGTGCACACCTACACTATGATAGGATACTTGAGCCCAAACTTCAGCTTCCTAGCTTTTACGGTTTGGGCTGTGGGCTGTTGACGTAGTTTCCTTTTGCCCCATAATTCAGTCTGTGTGTCCTAGACAAGTTTCAAAATACCGAGTATGCAGTTTTATTTATATTCTTTTTTTGATTTTAGAAAGCTAGTTTTAAGTCAATTAATCAATCGAAATGTGGATTTTTCAAACAAACTTTACAGCTCGTTTTACCCCCTTTGGAGCTAGAATTTTCCAAATCCCCTTCGTAGTGCACACCTACACTGTGATAGGATACTTGAGCCCAAACTTCAGCTTCCTAGCTTTTACGATTTGGGCTGTGGGCTGTTGACGTTGTTTCCTTTTGCAACCATAATTCAGTCTGTGTGTCCTAGACAAGTTTCAAAATACCGAGTATGCAGTTTTATTTATATTCTTTTTTTGATTTTAGAAAGCTAGTTTTAAGTCAATTAACCAATCGAAATGTGGATTTTTCAAACAAACTTTACAGCTCGTTTTCCCCCCTTTGGAGCTAGAATTTTCCAAATCCCCTTCGTAGTGCACACCTACACTGTGATATGATACTTGAGCCCAAACTTCAGCTTCCTAGCTTTTACGGTTTGGGCTGTGGGCTGTTGACGTAGTTTCCTTTTGCCCCATAATTCAGTCTGTGTGTCCTAGACAAGTTTCAAAATACCGAGTATGCAGTTTTATTTATATTCTTTTTTTGATTTTAGAAAGCTAGTTTTAAGTCAATTAATCAATCGAAATGTGGATTTTTCAAACAAACTTTACAGCTCGTTTTCCCCCCTTTGGAGCTAGAATTTTCCAAATCCCCTTCGTAGTGCACACCTACACTGTGATAGGATACTTGAGCCCAAACTTCAGCTTCCTAGCTTTTACGATTTGGGCTGTGGGCTGTTG
Organism: Scaptodrosophila lebanonensis; assembly: GCF_003285725.1. Taxonomy (NCBI): domain Eukaryota; kingdom Metazoa; phylum Arthropoda; class Insecta; order Diptera; family Drosophilidae; genus Scaptodrosophila; species Scaptodrosophila lebanonensis. The sequence continues at coordinate 20,421 of NW_022060607.1, read as the reverse complement.
ACGTAGTTTCCTTTTGCCCCATAATTCAGTCTGTGTGTCCTAGACAAGTTTCAAAATACCGAGTATGCAGTTTTATTTATATTCTTTTATTGATTTTAGAAAGCTAGTTTTAAGTCAATTAACCAATCGAAATGTGGATTTTTCAAACAAACTTTACAGCTCGTTTTCCCCCCTTTGGAGCTAGAATTTTCCAAATCCCCTTCGTAGTGCACACCTACACTGTGATATGATACTTGAGCCCAAACTTCAGCTTCCTAGCTTTTACGGTTTGGGCTGTGGGCTGTTGACGTAGTTTCCTTTTGCCCCATAATTCAGTCTGTTTGTCCTAGACAAGTTTCAAAATACCGAGTATGCAGATTTATTTATATTCTTTTTTTGATTTTAGAAAGCTAGTTTTAAGTCAATTAATCAATCGAAATGTGGATTTTTCAAACAAACTTTACAGCTCGTTTTCCCCCCTTTGGAGCTAGAATTTTCCAAATCCCCTTCGTAGTGCACACCTACACTATGATAGGATACTTGAGCCCAAACTTCAGCTTCCTAGCTTTTACGGTTTGGGCTGTGGGCTGTTGACGTAGTTTCCTTTTGCCCCATAATTCAGTCTGTTTGTCCTAGACAAGTTTCAAAATACCGAGTATGCAGATTTATTTATATTCTTTTTTTGATTTTAGAAACCTAGTTTTAAGTCAATTAATCAATCGAAATGTGGATTTTTCAAACAAACTTTACAGTTCGTTTTACCCCCTTTGGAGCTAGAATTTTCCAAATCCCCTTCGTAGTGCACACCTACACTATGATAGGATACTTGAGCCCAAACTTCAGCTTCCTAGCTTCTACGATTTGGGCTGTGGGCTGTTGACGTTGTTTCCTTTTGCCCCCATAATTCAGTCTGTTTGTCCTAGACAAGTTTCAAAATTACCGAGTATGCAGTTTTATTTATATTCTTTTTTGATTTTAGAAAGCTAGTTTTAAGTCAATTAATCAATCGAAATGTGGATTTTTCAAACAAACTTTACAGTTCGTTTTACCCCCTTTGGAGCTAGAATTTTCCAAATCCCCTTCGTAGTGCACACCTACACTGTGATATGATACTTGAGCCCAAACTTCAGCTTCCTAGCTTTTACGGTTTGGGCTGTGGGCTGTTGACGTAGTTTCCTTTTGCACCCATAATTCAGTCTGTTTGTCCTAGACAAGTTTCAAAATACCGAGTATGCAGATTTATTTATATTCTTTTTTGATTTTAGAAAGCTAGTTTTAAGTCAATTAATCAATCGAAATGTGGATTTTTCAAACAAACTTTACAGTTCGTTTTACCCCCTTTGGAGCTAGAATTTTCCAAATCCCCTTCGTAGTGCACACCTACACTGTGATAGGATACTTGAGCCCAAACTTCAGCTTCCTAGCTTTTACGGATTTGGGCTGTGGGCTGTTGACGTAGTTTCCTTTTGCCCCATAATTCAGTCTGTGTGTCCTAGACAAGTTTCAAAATACCGAGTATGCAGTTTTATTTATATTCTTTTTTTGATTTTAGAAAGCTAGTTTTAAGTCAATTAATCAATCGAAATGTGGATTTTTCAAACAAACTTTACAGCTCGTTTTCCCCCTTTGGAGCTAGAATTTTCCAAATCCCCTTCGTAGTGCACACCTACACTGTGATATGATACTTGAGCCCAAACTTCAGCTTCCTAGCTTTTACGGTTTGGGCTGTGGGCTGTTGACGTAGTTTCCTTTTGCCCCATAATTCAGTCTGTGTGTCCTAGACAAGTTTCAAAATACCGAGTATGCAGTTTTATTTATATTCTTTTTTTGATTTTAGAAAGCTAGTTTTAAGTCAATTAATCAATCGAAATGTGGATTTTTCAAACAAACTTTACAGCTCGTTTTCCCCCCTTTGGAGCTAGAATTTTCCAAATCCCCTTCGTAGTGCACACCTACACTATGATAGGATACTTGAGCCCAAACTTCAGCTTCCTAGCTTTTACGGTTTGGGCTGTGGGCTGTTGACGTAGTTTCCTTTTGCCCCATAATTCAGTCTGTGTGTCCTAGACAAGTTTCAAAATACCGAGTATGCAGTTTTATTTATATTCTTTTATTGATTTTAGAAAGCTAGTTTTAAGTCAATTAACCAATCGAAATGTGGATTTTTCAAACAAACTTTACAGCTCGTTTTCCCCCCTTTGGAGCTAGAATTTTCCAAATCCCCTTCGTAGTGCACACCTACACTGTGATATGATACTTGAGCCCAAACTTCAGCTTCCTAGCTTTTACGGTTTGGGCTGTGGGCTGTTGACGTAGTTTCCTTTTGCCCCATAATTCAGTCTGTGTGTCCTAGACAAGTTTCAAAATACCGAGTATGCAGTTTTATTTATATTCTTTTTTGATTTTAGAAAGCTAGTTTATAAGTCAATTAATCAATCGAAATGTGGATTTTTCAAACAAACTTTACAGTTCGTTTTCCCCCCTTTGGAGCTAGAATTTTCCAAATCCCCTTCGTAGTGCACACCTACACTATGATAGGATACTTGAGCCCAAACTTCAGCTTCCTAGCTTTTACGGTTTGGGCTGTGGGCTGTTGACGTAGTTTCCTTTTGCCCCATAATTCAGTCTGTGTGTCCTAGACAAGTTTCAAAATACCGAGTATGCAGTTTTATTTATATTCTTTTATTGATTTTAGAAAGCTAGTTTTAAGTCAATTAACCAATCGAAATGTGGATTTTTCAAACAAACTTTACAGCTCGTTTTCCCCCCTTTGGAGCTAGAATTTTCCAAATCCCCTTCGTAGTGCACACCTACACTGTGATATGATACTTGAGCCCAAACTTCAGCTTCCTAGCTTTTACGGTTTGGGCTGTGGGCTGTTGACGTAGTTTCCTTTTGCCCCATAATTCAGTCTGTGTGTCCTAGACAAGTTTCAAAATACCGAGTATGCAGATTTATTTATATTCTTTTATTGATTTTAGAAAGCCTAGTTTTAAGTCAATTAATCCAATCGAAATGTGGATTTTTCAAACAAACTTTACAGCTTCGTTTTACCCCCTTTGGAGCTAGAATTTTCCAAATCCCCTTCGTAGTGCACACCTACACTGTGATAGGATACTTGAGCCCAAACTTCAGCTTCCTAGCTTTTACGGTTTGGGCTGTGGGCTGTTGACGTAGTTTCCTTTTGCCCCATAATTCAGTCTGTGTGTCCTAGACAAGTTTCAAAATACCGAGTATGCAGTTTTATTTATATTCTTTTTTGATTTTAGAAAGCTAGTTTTAAGTCAATTAATCAATCGAAATGTGGATTTTTCAAACAAACTTTACAGTTCGTTTTACCCCCCTTTGGAGCTAGAATTTTCCAAATCCCCTTCGTAGTGCACACCTACACTGTGATATGATACTTGAGCCCAAACTTCAGCTTCCTAGCTTTTACGGTTTGGGCTGTGGGCTGTTGACGTAGTTTCCTTTTGCCCCATAATTCAGTCTGTGTGTCCTAGACAAGTTTCAAAATACCGAGTATGCAGTTTTATTTATATTCTTTTATTGCTTTTAGAAAGCTAGTTTTAAGTCAATTAATCAATCGAAATGTGGATTTTTCAAACAAACTTTACAGCTCGTTTTCCCCCCTTTGGAGCTAGAATTTTCCAAATCCCCTTCGTAGTGCACACCTACACTGTGATATGATACTTGAGCCCAAACTTCAGCTTCCTAGCTTTTACGGTTTGGGCTGTGGGCTGTTGACGTAGTTTCCTTTTGCCCCATAATTCAGTCTGTGTGTCCTAGACAAGTTTCAAAATACCGAGTATGCAGTTTTATTTATATTCTTTTATTGATTTTAGAAAGCTAGTTTTAAGTCAATTAACCAATCGAAATGTGGATTTTTCAAACAAACTTTACAGCTCGTTTTCCCCCCTTTGGAGCTAGAATTTTCCAAATCCCCTTCGTAGTGCACACCTACACTGTGATAGGATACTTGAGCCCAAACTTCAGCTTCCTAGCTTTTACGGTTTGGGCTGTGGGCTGTTGACGTAGTTTCCTTTTGCCCCATAATTCAGTCTGTGTGTCCTAGACAAGTTTCAAAATACCGAGTATGCAGTTTTATTTATATTCTTTTTTGATTTTAGAAAGCTAGTTTTAAGTCAATTAATCAATCGAAATGTGGATTTTTCAAACAAACTTTACAGCTTCGTTTTCCCCCCTTTGGAGCTAGAATTTTCCAAATCCCCTTCGTAGTGCACACCTACACTGTGATATGATACTTGAGCCCAAACTTCAGCTTCCTAGCTTTTACGGTTTGGGCTGTGGGCTGTTGACGTAGTTTCCTTTTGCCCCATAATTCAGTCTGTGTGTCCTAGACAAGTTTCAAAATACCGAGTATGCAGTTTTATTTATATTCTTTTTTTGATTTTAGAAAGCTAGTTTTAAGTCAATTAATCAATCGAAATGTGGATTTTTCAAACAAACTTTACAGCTCGTTTTCCCCCCTTTGGAGCTAGAATTTTCCAAATCCCCTTCGTAGTGCACACCTACACTGTGATATGATACTTGAGCCCAAACTTCAGCTTCCTAGCTTTTACGGTTTGGGCTGTGGGCTGTTGACGTAGTTTCCTTTTGCCCCATAATTCAGTCTGTGTGTCCTAGACAAGTTTCAAAATACCGAGTATGCAGTTTTATTTATATTCTTTTATTGATTTTAGAAAGCTAGTTTTAAGTCAATTAACCAATCGAAATGTGGATTTTTCAAACAAACTTTACAGCTCGTTTTCCCCCCTTTGGAGCTAGAATTTTCCAAATCCCCTTCGTAGTGCACACCTACACTGTGATATGATACTTGAGCCCAAACTTCAGCTTCCTAGCTTTTACGGTTTGGGCTGTGGGCTGTTGACGTAGTTTCCTTTTGCCCCATAATTCAGTCTGTGTGTCCTAGACAAGTTTCAAAATACCGAGTATGCAGTTTTATTTATATTCTTTTTTGATTTTAGAAAGCTAGTTTTAAGTCAATTAATCAATCGAAATGTGGATTTTTCAAACAAACTTTACAGCTCGTTTTCCCCCCTTTGGAGCTAGAATTTTCCAAATCCCCTTCGTAGTGCACACCTACACTGTGATATGATACTTGAGCCCAAACTTCAGCTTCCTAGCTTTTACGGTTTGGGCTGTGGGCTGTGGCTGTTGACGTAGTTTCCTTTTGCCCCATAATTCAGTCTGTGTGTCCTAGACAAGTTTCAAAATACCGAGTATGCAGTTTTATTTATATTCTTTTTTGATTTTAGAAAGCTAGTTTTAAGTCAATTAACCAATCGAAATGTGGATTTTTCAAACAAACTTTACAGCTCGTTTTCCCCCCTTTGGAGCTAGAATTTTCCAAATCCCCTTCGTAGTGCACACCTACACTGTGATATGATACTTGAGCCCAAACTTCAGCTTCCTAGCTTTTACGGTTTGGGCTGTGGGCTGTTGACGTAGTTTCCTTTTGCCCCATAATTCAGTCTGTGTGTCCTAGACAAGTTTCAAAATACCGAGTATGCAGTTTTATTTATATTCTTTTTTGATTTTAGAAAGCTAGTTTTAAGTCAATTAATCAATCGAAATGTGGATTTTTCAAACAAACTTTACAGCTCGTTTTCCCCCCTTTGGAGCTAGAATTTTCCAAATCCCCTTCGTAGTGCACACCTACACTGTGATATGATACTTGAGCCCAAACTTCAGCTTCCTAGCTTTTACGGTTTGGGCTGTGGGCTGTTGACGTAGTTTCCTTTTGCCCCATAATTCAGTCTGTGTGTCCTAGACAAGTTTCAAAATACCGAGTATGCAGTTTTATTTATATTCTTTTTTGATTTTAGAAAGCTAGTTTTAAGTCAATTAATCAATCGAAATGTGGATTTTTCAAACAAACTTTACAGTTCGTTTTCCCCCCTTTGGAGCTAGAATTTTCCAAATCCCCTTCGTAGTGCACACCTACACTGTGATATGATACTTGAGCCCAAACTTCAGCTTCCTAGCTTTTACGGTTTGGGCTGTGGGCTGTTGACGTAGTTTCCTTTTGCCCCATAATTCAGTCTGTGTGTCCTAGACAAGTTTCAAAATACCGAGTATGCAGTTTTATTTATATTCTTTTATTGATTTTAGAAAGCTAGTTTTAAGTCAATTAACCAATCGAAATGTGGATTTTTCAAACAAACTTTACAGCTCGTTTTCCCCCCTTTGGAGCTAGAATTTTCCAAATCCCCTTCGTAGTGCACACCTACACTGTGATATGATACTTGAGCCCAAACTTCAGCTTCCTAGCTTTTACGGTTTGGGCTGTGGGCTGTTGACGTAGTTTCCTTTTGCCCCATAATTCAGTCTGTGTGTCCTAGACAAGTTTCAAAATACCGAGTATGCAGTTTATTTATATTCTTTTTTGATTTTAGAAAGCTAGTTTTAAGTCAATTAATCAATCGAAATGTGGATTTTTCAAACAAACTTTACAGCTTCGTTTTCCCCCCTTTGGAGCTAGAATTTTCCAAATCCCCTTCGTAGTGCACACCTACACTGTGATATGATACTTGAGCCCAAACTTCAGCTTCCTAGCTTTTACGGTTTGGGCTGTGGGCTGTTGACGTAGTTTCCTTTTGCCCCATAATTCAGTCTGTGTGTCCTAGACAAGTTTCAAAATACCGAGTATGCAGTTTTATTTATATTCTTTTTTGATTTTAGAAAGCTAGTTTTAAGTCAATTAATCAATCGAAATGTGGATTTTTCAAACAAACTTTACAGCTTCGTTTTCCCCCCTTTGGAGCTAGAATTTTCCAAATCCCCTTCGTAGTGCACACCTACACTGTGATATGATACTTGAGCCCAAACTTCAGCTTCCTAGCTTTTACGGTTTGGGCTGTGGGCTGTTGACGTAGTTTCCTTTTGCCCCATAATTCAGTCTGTGTGTCCTAGACAAGTTTCAAAATACCGAGTATGCAGTTTTATTTATATTCTTTTTTGATTTTAGAAAGCTAGTTTTAAGTCAATTAATCAATCGAAATGTGGATTTTTCAAACAAACTTTACAGCTCGTTTTCCCCCCTTTGGAGCTAGAATTTTCCAAATCCCCTTCGTAGTGCACACCTACACTGTGATATGATACTTGAGCCCAAACTTCAGCTTCCTAGCTTTTACGGTTTGGGCTGTGGGCTGTTGACGTAGTTTCCTTTTGCCCCATAATTCAGTCTGTGTGTCCTAGACAAGTTTCAAAATACCGAGTATGCAGTTTTATTTATATTCTTTTTTTGATTTTAGAAAGCTAGTTTTAAGTCAATTAATCAATCGAAATGTGGATTTTTCAAACAAACTTTACAGCTCGTTTTCCCCCCTTTGGAGCTAGAATTTTCCAAATCCCCTTCGTAGTGCACACCTACACTATGATAGGATACTTGAGCCCAAACTTCAGCTTCCTAGCTTTTACGGTTTGGGCTGTGGCTGTGGGCTGTTGACGTAGTTTCCTTTTGCCCCATAATTCAGTCTGTGTGTCCTAGACAAGTTTCAAAATACCGAGTATGCAGTTTTATTTATATTCTTTTTTTGATTTTAGAAAGCTAGTTTTAAGTCAATTAATCCAATCGAAATGTGGATTTTTCAAACAAACTTTACAGCTCGTTTTCCCCCCTTTGGAGCTAGAATTTTCCAAATCCCCTTCGTAGTGCACACCTACACTGTGATATGATACTTGAGCCCAAACTTCAGCTTCCTAGCTTTTACGGTTTGGGCTGTGGGCTGTTGACGTAGTTTCCTTTTGCCCCATAATTCAGTCTGTGTGTCCTAGACAAGTTTCAAAATACCGAGTATGCAGTTTTATTTATATTCTTTTATTGATTTTAGAAAGCTAGTTTTAAGTCAATTAACCAATCGAAATGTGGATTTTTCAAACAAACTTTACAGCTCGTTTTCCCCCCTTTGGAGCTAGAATTTTCCAAATCCCCTTCGTAGTGCACACCTACACTGTGATATGATACTTGAGCCCAAACTTCAGCTTCCTAGCTTTTACGGTTTGGGCTGTGGGCTGTTGACGTAGTTTCCTTTTGCCCCATAATTCAGTCTGTGTGTCCTAGACAAGTTTCAAAATACCGAGTATGCAGTTTTATTTATATTCTTTTATTGATTTTAGAAAGCTAGTTTTAAGTCAATTAACCAATCGAAATGTGGATTTTTCAAACAAACTTTACAGCTCGTTTTCCCCCCTTTGGAGCTAGAATTTTCCAAATCCCCTTCGTAGTGCACACCTACACTGTGATATGATACTTGAGCCCAAACTTCAGCTTCCTAGCTTTTACGGTTTGGGCTGTGGGCTGTTGACGTAGTTTCCTTTTGCCCCATAATTCAGTCTGTGTGTCCTAGACAAGTTTCAAAATACCGAGTATGCAGTTTTATTTATATTCTTTTTTGATTTTAGAAAGCTAGTTTTAAGTCAATTAATCAATCGAAATGTGGATTTTTCAAACAAACTTTACAGTTCGTTTTCCCCCCTTTGGAGCTAGAATTTTCCAAATCCCCTTCGTAGTGCACACCTACACTGTGATAGGATACTTGAGCCCAAACTTCAGCTTCCTAGCTTTTACGGTTTGGGCTGTGGGCTGTTGACGTAGTTTCCTTTTGCCCCATAATTCAGTCTGTGTGTCCTAGACAAGTTTCAAAATACCGAGTATGCAGTTTTATTTATATTCTTTTTTTGATTTTAGAAAGCTAGTTTTAAGTCAATTAATCAATCGAAATGTGGATTTTTCAAACAAACTTTACAGCTTCGTTTTCCCCCCTTTGGAGCTAGAATTTTCCAAATCCCCTTCGTAGTGCACACCTACACTGTGATATGATACTTGAGCCCAAACTTCAGCTTCCTAGCTTTTACGGTTTGGGCTGTGGGCTGTGGGCTGTTGACGTAGTTTCCTTTTGCCCCATAATTCAGTCTGTGTGTCCTAGACAAGTTTCAAAATACCGAGTATGCAGTTTTATTTATATTCTTTTATTGATTTTAGAAAGCTAGTTTTAAGTCAATTAACCAATCGAAATGTGGATTTTTCAAACAAACTTTACAGCTCGTTTTCCCCCCTTTGGAGCTAGAATTTTCCAAATCCCCTTCGTAGTGCACACCTACACTGTGATATGATACTTGAGCCCAAACTTCAGCTTCCTAGCTTTTACGGTTTGGGCTGTGGGCTGTTGACGTAGTTTCCTTTTGCCCCATAATTCAGTCTGTGTGTCCTAGACAAGTTTCAAAATACCGAGTATGCAGTTTTATTTATATTCTTTTATTGATTTTAGAAAGCTAGTTTTAAGTCAATTAACCAATCGAAATGTGGATTTTTCAAACAAACTTTACAGCTCGTTTTCCCCCCTTTGGAGCTAGAATTTTCCAAATCCCCTTCGTAGTGCACACCTACACTGTGATATGATACTTGAGCCCAAACTTCAGCTTCCTAGCTTTTACGGTTTGGGCTGTGGGCTGTTGACGTAGTTTCCTTTTGCCCCATAATTCAGTCTGTGTGTCCTAGACAAGTTTCAAAATACCGAGTATGCAGTTTTATTTATATTCTTTTATTGATTTTAGAAAGCTAGTTTTAAGTCAATTAACCAATCGAAATGTGGATTTTTCAAACAAACTTTACAGCTTCGTTTTCCCCCCTTTGGAGCTAGAATTTTCCAAATCCCCTTCGTAGTGCACACCTACACTGTGATATGATACTTGAGCCCAAACTTCAGCTTCCTAGCTTTTACGGTTTGGGCTGTGGGCTGTTGACGTAGTTTCCTTTTGCCCCATAATTCAGTCTGTGTGTCCTAGACAAGTTTCAAAATACCGAGTATGCAGTTTTATTTATATTCTTTTATTGATTTTAGAAAGCTAGTTTTAAGTCAATTAACCAATCGAAATGTGGATTTTTCAAACAAACTTTACAGCTCGTTTTCCCCCCTTTGGAGCTAGAATTTTCCAAATCCCCTTCGTAGTGCACACCTACACTGTGATATGATACTTGAGCCCAAACTTCAGCTTCCTAGCTTTTACGGTTTGGGCTGTGGGCTGTGGGCTGTTGACGTAGTTTCCTTTTGCCCCATAATTCAGTCTGTGTGTCCTAGACAAGTTTCAAAATACCGAGTATGCAGTTTTATTTATATTCTTTTATTGATTTTAGAAAGCTAGTTTTAAGTCAATTAACCAATCGAAATGTGGATTTTTCAAACAAACTTTACAGCTCGTTTTCCCCCCTTTGGAGCTAGAATTTTCCAAATCCCCTTCGTAGTGCACACCTACACTGTGATATGATACTTGAGCCCAAACTTCAGCTTCCTAGCTTTTACGGTTTGGGCTGTGGGCTGTTGACGTAGTTTCCTTTTGCCCCATAATTCAGTCTGTGTGTCCTAGACAAGTTTCAAAATACCGAGTATGCAGTTTTATTTATATTCTTTTTTGATTTTAGAAAGCTAGTTTTAAGTCAATTAACCAATCGAAATGTGGATTTTTCAAACAAACTTTACAGCTCGTTTTCCCCCCTTTGGAGCTAGAATTTTCCAAATCCCCTTCGTAGTGCACACCTACACTGTGATATGATACTTGAGCCCAAACTTCAGCTTCCTAGCTTTTACGGTTTGGGCTGTGGGCTGTTGACGTAGTTTCCTTTTGCCCCATAATTCAGTCTGTGTGTCCTAGACAAGTTTCAAAATACCGAGTATGCAGTTTTATTTATATTCTTTTTTTGATTTTAGAAAGCTAGTTTTAAGTCAATTAATCAATCGAAATGTGGATTTTTCAAACAAACTTTACAGCTCGTTTTCCCCCCTTTGGAGCTAGAATTTTCCAAATCCCCTTCGTAGTGCACACCTACACTGTGATATGATACTTGAGCCCAAACTTCAGCTTCCTAGCTTTTACGGTTTGGGCTGTGGGCTGTTGACGTAGTTTCCTTTTGCCCCATAATTCAGTCTGTGTGTCCTAGACAAGTTTCAAAATACCGAGTATGCAGTTTTATTTATATTCTTTTATTGATTTTAGAAAGCTAGTTTTAAGTCAATTAACCAATCGAAATGTGGATTTTTCAAACAAACTTTACAGCTCGTTTTCCCCCCTTTGGAGCTAGAATTTTCCAAATCCCCTTCGTAGTGCACACCTACACTGTGATATGATACTTGAGCCCAAACTTCAGCTTCCTAGCTTTTACGGTTTGGGCTGTGGGCTGTTGACGTAGTTTCCTTTTGCCCCATAATTCAGTCTGTGTGTCCTAGACAAGTTTCAAAATACCGAGTATGCAGTTTTATTTATATTCTTTTTTGATTTTAGAAAGCTAGTTTTAAGTCAATTAATCAATCGAAATGTGGATTTTTCAAACAAACTTTACAGCTCGTTTTCCCCCCTTTGGAGCTAGAATTTTCCAAATCCCCTTCGTAGTGCACACCTACACTGTGATATGATACTTGAGCCCAAACTTCAGCTTCCTAGCTTTTACGGTTTGGGCTGTGGGCTGTTGACGTAGTTTCCTTTTGCCCCATAATTCAGTCTGTGTGTCCTAGACAAGTTTCAAAATACCGAGTATGCAGTTTTATTTATATTCTTTTTTTGATTTTAGAAAGCTAGTTTTAAGTCAATTAACCAATCGAAATGTGGATTTTTCAAACAAACTTTACAGCTCGTTTTCCCCCCTTTGGAGCTAGAATTTTCCAAATCCCCTTCGTAGTGCACACCTACACTGTGATATGATACTTGAGCCCAAACTTCAGCTTCCTAGCTTTTACGGTTTGGGCTGTGGGCTGTTGACGTAGTTTCCTTTTGCCCCATAATTCAGTCTGTGTGTCCTAGACAAGTTTCAAAATACCGAGTATGCAGTTTTATTTATATTCTTTTATTGATTTTAGAAAGCTAGTTTTAAGTCAATTAATCAATCGAAATGTGGATTTTTCAAACAAACTTTACAGCTCGTTTTCCCCCCTTTGGAGCTAGAATTTTCCAAATCCCCTTCGTAGTGCACACCTACACTGTGATATGATACTTGAGCCCAAACTTCAGCTTCCTAGCTTTTACGGTTTGGGCTGTGGGCTGTGGGCTGTTGACGTAGTTTCCTTTTGCCCCATAATTCAGTCTGTGTGTCCTAGACAAGTTTCAAAATACCGAGTATGCAGTTTTATTTATATTCTTTTATTGATTTTAGAAAGCTAGTTTTAAGTCAATTAACCAATCGAAATGTGGATTTTTCAAACAAACTTTACAGCTCGTTTTCCCCCCTTTGGAGCTAGAATTTTCCAAATCCCCTTCGTAGTGCACACCTACACTGTGATATGATACTTGAGCCCAAACTTCAGCTTCCTAGCTTTTACGGTTTGGGCTGTGGGCTGTTGACGTAGTTTCCTTTTGCCCCATAATTCAGTCTGTGTGTCCTAGACAAGTTTCAAAATACCGAGTATGCAGTTTTATTTATATTCTTTTTTTGATTTTAGAAAGCTAGTTTTAAGTCAATTAATCAATCGAAATGTGGATTTTTCAAACAAACTTTACAGCTCGTTTTCCCCCCTTTGGAGCTAGAATTTTCCAAATCCCCTTCGTAGTGCACACCTACACTGTGATATGATACTTGAGCCCAAACTTCAGCTTCCTAGCTTTTACGGTTTGGGCTGTGGGCTGTTGACGTTAGTTTCCTTTTGCCCCATAATTCAGTCTGTGTGTCCTAGACAAGTTTCAAAATACCGAGTATGCAGTTTTATTTATATTCTTTTTTGATTTTAGAAAGCTAGTTTTAAGTCAATTAATCAATCGAAATGTGGATTTTTCAAACAAACTTTACAGCTCGTTTTCCCCCCTTTGGAGCTAGAATTTTCCAAATCCCCTTCGTAGTGCACACCTACACTGTGATATGATACTTGAGCCCAAACTTCAGCTTCCTAGCTTTTACGGTTTGGGCTGTGGGCTGTTGACGTAGTTTCCTTTTGCCCCATAATTCAGTCTGTGTGTCCTAGACAAGTTTCAAAATACCGAGTATGCAGTTTTATTTATATTCTTTTATTGATTTTAGAAAGCTAGTTTTAAGTCAATTAATCAATCGAAATGTGGATTTTTCAAACAAACTTTACAGCTCGTTTTCCCCCCTTTGGAGCTAGAATTTTCCAAATCCCCTTCGTAGTGCACACCTACACTGTGATATGATACTTGAGCCCAAACTTCAGCTTCCTAGCTTTTACGGTTTGGGCTGTGGGCTGTTGACGTAGTTTCCTTTTGCCCCATAATTCAGTCTGTGTGTCCTAGACAAGTTTCAAAATACCGAGTATGCAGTTTTATTTATATTCTTTTATTGATTTTAGAAAGCTAGTTTTAAGTCAATTAACCAATCGAAATGTGGATTTTTCAAACAAACTTTACAGCTCGTTTTCCCCCCTTTGGAGCTAGAATTTTCCAAATCCCCTTCGTAGTGCACACCTACACTGTGATATGATACTTGAGCCCAAACTTCAGCTTCCTAGCTTTTACGGTTTGGGCTGTGGGCTGTGGGCTGTTGACGTAGTTTCCTTTTGCCCCATAATTCAGTCTGTGTGTCCTAGACAAGTTTCAAAATACCGAGTATGCAGTTTTATTTATATTCTTTTTTGATTTTAGAAAGCTAGTTTTAAGTCAATTAATCAATCGAAATGTGGATTTTTCAAACAAACTTTACAGCTCGTTTTCCCCCCTTTGGAGCTAGAATTTTCCAAATCCCCTTCGTAGTGCACACCTACACTGTGATATGATACTTGAGCCCAAACTTCAGCTTCCTAGCTTTTACGGTTTGGGCTGTGGGCTGTGGGCTGTTGACGTAGTTTCCTTTTGCCCCATAATTCAGTCTGTGTGTCCTAGACAAGTTTCAAAATACCGAGTATGCAGTTTATTTATATTCTTTTTTTGATTTTAGAAAGCTAGTTTTAAGTCAATTAACCAATCGAAATGTGGATTTTTCAAACAAACTTTACAGCTCGTTTTACCCCCTTTGGAGCTAGAATTTTCCAAATCCCCTTCGTAGTGCACACCTACACTGTGATATGATACTTGAGCCCAAACTTCAGCTTCCTAGCTTTTACGGTTTGGGCTGTGGGCTGTTGACGTAGTTTCCTTTTGCCCCATAATTCAGTCTGTGTGTCCTAGACAAGTTTCAAAATACCGAGTATGCAGTTTTATTTATATTCTTTTATTGATTTTAGAAAGCTAGTTTTAAGTCAATTAACCAATCGAAATGTGGATTTTTCAAACAAACTTTACAGCTCGTTTTCCCCCCTTTGGAGCTAGAATTTTCCAAATCCCCTTCGTAGTGCACACCTACACTGTGATATGATACTTGAGCCCAAACTTCAGCTTCCTAGCTTTTACGGTTTGGGCTGTGGGCTGTTGACGTAGTTTCCTTTTGCCCCATAATTCAGTCTGTGTGTCCTAGACAAGTTTCAAAATACCGAGTATGCAGTTTTATTTATATTCTTTTTTGATTTTAGAAAGCTAGTTTTAAGTCAATTAACCAATCGAAATGTGGATTTTTCAAACAAACTTTACAGCTCGTTTTCCCCCCTTTGGAGCTAGAATTTTCCAAATCCCCTTCGTAGTGCACACCTACACTGTGATATGATACTTGAGCCCAAACTTCAGCTTCCTAGCTTTTACGGTTTGGGCTGTGGGCTGTTGACGTAGTTTCCTTTTGCCCCATAATTCAGTCTGTGTGTCCTAGACAAGTTTCAAAATACCGAGTATGCAGTTTTATTTATATTCTTTTTTTGATTTTAGAAAGCTAGTTTTAAGTCAATTAACCAATCGAAATGTGGATTTTTCAAACAAACTTTACAGCTCGTTTTCCCCCCTTTGGAGCTAGAATTTTCCAAATCCCCTTCGTAGTGCACACCTACACTGTGATATGATACTTGAGCCCAAACTTCAGCTTCCTAGCTTTTACGGTTTGGGCTGTGGGCTGTTGACGTAGTTTCCTTTTGCCCCATAATTCAGTCTGTGTGTCCTAGACAAGTTTCAAAATACCGAGTATGCAGTTTTATTTATATTCTTTTTTTGATTTTAGAAAGCTAGTTTTAAGTCAATTAATCAATCGAAATGTGGATTTTTCAAACAAACTTTACAGCTCGTTTTCCCCCCTTTGGAGCTAGAATTTTCCAAATCCCCTTCGTAGTGCACACCTACACTGTGATATGATACTTGAGCCCAAACTTCAGCTTCCTAGCTTTTACGGTTTGGGCTGTGGGCTGTTGACGTA
Source organism: Scaptodrosophila lebanonensis (assembly GCF_003285725.1). Taxonomy (NCBI): domain Eukaryota; kingdom Metazoa; phylum Arthropoda; class Insecta; order Diptera; family Drosophilidae; genus Scaptodrosophila; species Scaptodrosophila lebanonensis. The sequence continues at coordinate 5,216 of NW_022060607.1, read as the reverse complement.
GTTTCCTTTTGCCCCATAATTCAGTCTGTGTGTCCTAGACAAGTTTCAAAATACCGAGTATGCAGTTTTATTTATATTCTTTTATTGATTTTAGAAAGCTAGTTTTAAGTCAATTAACCAATCGAAATGTGGATTTTTCAAACAAACTTTACAGCTCGTTTTCCCCCCTTTGGAGCTAGAATTTTCCAAATCCCCTTCGTAGTGCACACCTACACTGTGATATGATACTTGAGCCCAAACTTCAGCTTCCTAGCTTTTACGGTTTGGGCTGTGGGCTGTTGACGTAGTTTCCTTTTGCCCCATAATTCAGTCTGTGTGTCCTAGACAAGTTTCAAAATACCGAGTATGCAGTTTTATTTATATTCTTTTTTTGATTTTAGAAAGCTAGTTTTAAGTCAATTAACCAATCGAAATGTGGATTTTTCAAACAAACTTTACAGCTCGTTTTCCCCCCTTTGGAGCTAGAATTTTCCAAATCCCCTTCGTAGTGCACACCTACACTGTGATATGATACTTGAGCCCAAACTTCAGCTTCCTAGCTTTTACGGTTTGGGCTGTGGGCTGTGCTGTACGTAGTTTCCTTTTGCCCCATAATTCAGTCTGTGTGTCCTAGACAAGTTTCAAATACCGAGTATGCAGTTTTATTTATATTCTTTTTATTGATTTTAGAAAGCTAGTTTTAAGTCAATTAACCAATCGAAATGTGGATTTTTCAAACAAACTTTACAGCTCGTTTTCCCCCCTTTGGAGCTAGAATTTTCCAAATCCCCTTCGTAGTGCACACCTACACTGTGATATGATACTTGAGCCCAAACTTCAGCTTCCTAGCTTTTACGGTTTGGGCTGTGGGCTGTTGACGTAGTTTCCTTTTGCCCCATAATTCAGTCTGTGTGTCCTAGACAAGTTTCAAAATACCGAGTATGCAGTTTTATTTATATTCTTTTATTGATTTTAGAAAGCTAGTTTTAAGTCAATTAACCAATCGAAATGTGGATTTTTCAAACAAACTTTACAGCTCGTTTTCCCCCCTTTGGAGCTAGAATTTTCCAAATCCCCTTCGTAGTGCACACCTACACTGTGATATGATACTTGAGCCCAAACTTCAGCTTCCTAGCTTTTACGGTTTGGGCTGTGGGCTGGGCTGTTGACGTAGTTTCCTTTTGCCCCATAATTCAGTCTGTGTGTCCTAGACAAGTTTCAAAATACCGAGTATGCAGTTTTATTTATATTCTTTTTTTGATTTTAGAAAGCTAGTTTTAAGTCAATTAATCAATCGAAATGTGGATTTTTCAAACAAACTTTACAGCTCGTTTTCCCCCCTTTGGAGCTAGAATTTTCCAAATCCCCTTCGTAGTGCACACCTACACTGTGATATGATACTTGAAGCCCAAACTTCAGCTTCCTAGCTTTTACGGTTTGGGCTGTGGGCTGTTGACGTAGTTTCCTTTTGCCCCATAATTCAGTCTGTGTGTCCTAGACAAGTTTCAAAATACCGAGTATGCAGTTTTATTTATATTCTTTTTTGATTTTAGAAAGCTAGTTTTAAGTCAATTAACCAATCGAAATGTGGATTTTTCAAACAAACTTTACAGCTCGTTTTCCCCCCTTTGGAGCTAGAATTTTCCAAATCCCCTTCGTAGTGCACACCTACACTGTGATATGATACTTGAGCCCAAACTTCAGCTTCCTAGCTTTTACGGTTTGGGCTGTGGGCTGTTGACGTAGTTTCCTAATTCAGTCTGTGTGTCCTAGACAAGTTTCAAAATACCGAGTATGCAGTTTTATTTATATTCTTTTATTGCTTTTAGAAAGCTAGTTTTAAGTCAATTAACCAATCGAAATGTGGATTTTTCAAACAAACTTTACAGTTCGTTTTCCCCCCTTTGGAGCTAGAATTTTCCAAATCCCCTTCGTAGTGCACACCTACACTGTGATATGATACTTGAGCCCAAACTTCAGCTTCCTAGCTTTTACGGTTTGGGCTGTGGGCTGTTGACGTAGTTTCCTTTTGCCCCATAATTCAGTCTGTGTGTCCTAGACAAGTTTCAAAATACCGAGTATGCAGTTTTATTTATATTCTTTTTTTGATTTTAGAAAGCTAGTTTTAAGTCAATTAACCAATCGAAATGTGGATTTTTCAAACAAACTTTACAGCTCGTTTTCCCCCCTTTGGAGCTAGAATTTTCCAAATCCCCTTCGTAGTGCACACCTACACTGTGATATGATACTTGAGCCCAAACTTCAGCTTCCTAGCTTTTACGGTTTGGGCTGTGGGCTGTTGACGTAGTTTCCTTTTGCCCCATAATTCAGTCTGTGTGTCCTAGACAAGTTTCAAAATACCGAGTATGCAGTTTTATTTATATTCTTTTATTGATTTTAGAAAGCTAGTTTTAAGTCAATTAACCAATCGAAATGTGGATTTTTCAAACAAACTTTACAGCTCGTTTTCCCCCCTTTGGAGCTAGAATTTTCCAAATCCCCTTCGTAGTGCACACCTACACTGTGATATGATACTTGAGCCCAAACTTCAGCTTCCTAGCTTTTACGGTTTGGGCTGTGGGCTGTGGGCTGTTGACGTAGTTTCCTTTTGCCCCATAATTCAGTCTGTGTGTCCTAGACAAGTTTCAAAATACCGAGTATGCAGTTTTATTTATATTCTTTTTTTGATTTTAGAAAGCTAGTTTTAAGTCAATTAATCAATCGAAATGTGGATTTTTCAAACAAACTTTACAGCTCGTTTTCCCCCCTTTGGAAGCTAGAATTTTCCAAATCCCCTTCGTAGTGCACACCTACACTGTGATATGATACTTGAGCCCAAACTTCAGCTTCCTAGCTTTTACGGTTTGGGCTGTGGGCTGTTGACGTAGTTTCCTTTTGCCCCATAATTCAGTCTGTGTGTCCTAGACAAGTTTCAAAATACCGAGTATGCAGTTTTATTTATATTCTTTTTTGATTTTAGAAAGCTAGTTTTAAGTCAATTAACCAATCGAAATGTGGATTTTTCAAACAAACTTTACAGCTCGTTTTCCCCCCCTTTGGAGCTAGAATTTTCCAAATCCCCTTCGTAGTGCACACCTACACTGTGATATGATACTTGAGCCCCAAACTTCAGCTTCCTAGCTTTTACGGTTTGGGCTGTGGGCTGTGGGCTGTTGACGTAGTTTCCTTTTGCCCCATAATTCAGTCTGTGTGTCCTAGACAAGTTTCAAAATACCGAGTATGCAGTTTTATTTATATTCTTTTATTGATTTTAGAAAGCTAGTTTTAAGTCAATTAACCAATCGAAATGTGGATTTTTCAAACAAACTTTACAGCTCGTTTTCCCCCCTTTGGAGCTAGAATTTTCCAAATCCCCTTCGTAGTGCACACCTACACTGTGATATGATACTTGAGCCCAAACTTCAGCTTCCTAGCTTTTTACGGTTTGGGCTGTGGGGCTGTTGACGTAGTTTCCTTTTGCCCCATAATTCAGTCTGTGTGTCCTAGACAAGTTTCAAAATACCGAGTATGCAGTTTTATTTATATTCTTTTATTGATTTTAGAAAGCTAGTTTTAAGTCAATTAATCCAATCGAAATGTGGATTTTTCAAACAAACTTTACAGCTCGTTTTCCCCCCTTTGGAACTAGAATTTTCCAAATCCCCTTCGTAGTGCACACCTACACTGTGATATGATACTGAGCCCAAACTTCAGCTTCCTAGCTTTTACGGTTTGGGCTGTGGGCTGTTGACGTAGTTTCCTTTTGCCCCCATAATTCAGTCTGTGTGTCCTAGACAAGTTTCAAAATACCGAGTATGCAGTTTTATTTATATTCTTTTATTGCTTTTAGAAAGCTAGTTTTAAGTCAATTAACCAATCGAAATGTGGATTTTTCAAACAAACTTTACAGCTCGTTTTCCCCCCTTTGGAGCTAGAATTTTCCAAATCCCCTTCGTAGTGCACACCTACACTGTGATATGATACTTGAGCCCAAACTTCAGCTTCCTAGCTTTTACGGTTTGGGCTGTGGGCTGTTGACGTAGTTTCCTTTTGCCCCATAATTCAGTCTGTGTGTCCTAGACAAGTTTCAAAATACCGAGTATGCAGTTTTATTTATATTCTTTTTTTGCTTTTAGAAAGCTAGTTTTAAGTCAATTAATCAATCGAAATGTGGATTTTTCAAACAAACTTTACAGTCGTTTTCCCCCCCTTTGGAGCTAGAATTTCCAAATCCCCTTCGTAGTGCACACCTACACTGTTGATATGATACTTGCGCCCAAACTTCAGCTTCCTAGCTTTTACGGTTGGGCGTGGCTGTTGACGTAGTTTCTTTTGCCCCATAATTCAGTCTGTGTGTCCTAGACAAGTTTCAAATACCGAGTTATGCAGTTTTTATTTATATTCTTTTTTTTGATTTTAAGAAAGCTAGTTTTAAGTCAATTAATTAATCGAAATGTGGATTTTTCAAACAAACTTTACAGCTCGTTTTCCCCCCTTTGGAACCTAGAATTTTCCAAATCCCCTTCGTAGGCACACCTACACTGTGATATGATACTTGAGCCCAAACTTCAGCTTCCTAGCTTTTACGGTTTGGGCTGTGGGCTGTTGACGTAGTTTCCTTTTGCCCCATAATTCAGTCTGTGTGTCCTAGACAAGTTTCAAAATACCGAGTATGCAGTTTTATTTATATTCTTTTTTTGATTTTAGAAAGCTAGTTTTAAGTCAATTACCAATCGAAATGTGGATTTTTCAAACAAACTTTACAGCTCGTTTTCCCCCCTTTGGAACTAGAATTTTCCAAATCCCCTTCGTTCGTGCACACCTACACTGAGATTAGGATACATGAAACCCAACAATTCAGCTTACCTAGCTTTTCGGTTTGGGCTGTGTGCTGTGGGCTGTGACGGAGTTTCTTTTGCCCCATACTGCAGTCGGTGTCCTAGACAAGTTTTCAAAAATACCGAGTGTATTCAGTTTATTTTATTCTTTTATTATTTTAGAAGCTAGTTTTAAGTCAATTAACCAATCGAATGTGGATTTTTCAAACAAACTTTACAGCGTTTTCCCACAGTTGGAGATAGAATTTGCCAAATCCCCTCGTAGTGCACAACCTACAATGATAGGATACTTGAGCCCAAACTTAGCTTCTAGCTTTTACTGTGTGGGCTGTGGGGTGTTGACCGTTGTTCCTTTGCAACCATAATCAGTCTGTTTGTCCTAGACAAGTTTCAAGTATG
>NW_022060606.1:600000-761153 GCF_003285725.1 Scaptodrosophila lebanonensis | reverse complement strand
TCGTATTAATGTATACATTGGGCAATCGAACACAGTTGTTTGATTGTAAAAATAATAATGCTCTAAAAACAACAACAACTGCAAGCCATTGGCTCGCTCTTCTTCTTTCGTTTTGATCATTTAATGTTAATTGCAAAGGCAAAACGCCAAAACTTTACAGTTACCGTCGCTAGGCAACGACTGCGTAAGCGATAGTAAAGCAGAAACCGAATAACGGAGCTACGCATATTCTGCTTCGCATTGCGGGCAGATGTATGTATGTATATGATTTGTTCTTATTGATCTCAATAAATAATTAGATTTTATTATTTAAATATTCTGCTTATTGCATTCAAACTTCGATATTTTGATGGTATCGGTGGCTTCAACTATCGAAAGTTTTACTCTAGCAAATTGAGATGAGAATTGTCAGTGCTTTTTGATCGTGGCTCATCGCTGCACGGCATTGACACGAGTGCCGTGTTTCATATTCCGAGTTTGTGCGTGACCGTATTGACTCAATATGGCATGAAAAGACTCAAATGTGAATTTAAAATAAGGATATACCCTTATAATTATTCCCCTTTTTTGCACATAGTCTATCTTAAAACGTTGCGTTATCTCTATATATAAAACAGTTTGTCCTGACTAATTGGTGATCAACGCACAGCCCAAACGGTAAAAGATGAAATTTGGACTCAAGTATCCTTTCATAGTATCCATCATAGTGTAGGAGCACACTAAGAAAGGCTTTTTGGAAAATTCCAGCTCCAAAGGGGGGAAAACGAGCTTTAAAAAATATTAGTTATAGTGGTCATGTTCGTTTAACGAAATAGTTTGGCAAGAACAAAAATGTAACGGACTACTGAACAATTTTTTGTCAAGAACAGAAAATGTTCATTTAAATACCTTAAATGCCTTCGTACTGGTAACTTATAAGGTAAAAACATATGGGTAGGTTATGCACACACAAAATAAATACAATTGGAAACATTATATTGAGCCGGGTTAAGACGGGCAATACCTGCTAGTATAAATATAAATAAATATATATCATCGCTTATGTGTGATAATGATCACATTATTGTTTTAAGTGACTTTAACTTACCCTTTATTTTGTGGTCCCCCTCGTCAGACTCTAATGCTTTGTTACCTTCTATTCAAAATGATTTCGTAGATGGTCTCTCGGACCTCTCTCTAAACCAAATTAACAGTTTCAAAAACTTTCGTGCTAAAATGCTGCATCTCATACTTGTGGATGATAGCTCAATATATAGTACAATGTATCTACTATCGAACCTCTTTCCACTCCTACCATCCGACACTTCAAATTCTGTTCGAGCTAAACATGTGCCCTACGTGCCCTCGTTACTTCTAAGGGAAAACGCAATTTCGGTAAATGCAATTATTCTTTGATGAATAATATGTTGGCAAGCACTGATTGGTCAGTCTTGGACTTATGCACACATTTGGATGATGCCACAACCTTATTTTACCAAACTTTGTAGAGGATTTTTGATGTTTGTATTCCGTGGCTGCCTTGCAGCCCTTCCATGCCTCCCCCTGGTTTACACGGTACTTAGCTAAGCTTAAAAATGTCAAATCTCGCCTATTTAAAAAATTAAAAAAAACTGGATGCAATTTAGTCTTTTCTCAATATTCTATCGCTAGGTCCAAATTTAATTTAGTAAAGACTAGATGCTATAAAAACTACATAAATCGTTGCAGATTAAACTTTCGTGATGACCCCCGCCGTTTTTATGATTTCGTTAATTTAAAGCGCAAGACACACTCCTTACCACTTTCTATGTTTTTGAATAGCCGAAAAGCGGATTCTGCTGGTGACATTTCCAACCTTTTCGCTACATTTTTTCAAAGCACTTATAGTTCCTCTACCTTTAATATATCAACTCCCTACCCATTCTGTATACCTCTTTCGACCATCCTCTGCAACCCTAAAATAATAGAATCTGATCTTCTCCAAAATTTAAAAACACTGAAGAATTCTTTTTCAACTGGTCCTGATCTAGTACCCAGCTGTGTCTTAAAATACTGTGCTTCTTCTCTGTGTCTCCCTCTGTTAAAACTATTTAATTGGTCTCTTATAAATTTAAATTTTCCCTCTCTATGGAAAGAATCTTTTATCACTCCCATTTTCAAGAAGGGGAACAAGGCTGACGTGGAGAACTACAGAGGTATCGCCATACCAAAAATGTTCGAAAAAATTATTACATCTCAGATACAACATCATTGTAAATCGATTTTCTCTGATGCGCAACATGGTTTTATTAAATCCCGTTCAACATCCACTAATCTTTTGGAGTTTTCTTCAAACGTTATTGACAAAATAGACAAACCGACGTTGTTTATACTGATTTTAGCAAAGCCTTTGACTCTGTCAATCATGATATACTTATATTAAAGTTACAATTAATTGGTTTTCCGTCCCTACTGCTTAATTGGATTTCTTCATATCTGAGTGGTCGTACTCAAAGGGTTCTTTTCAATAGTGCGATCTCAAAGCTTATATATGTATCCTCGGGCGTGCCACAGGGAAGTCACCTTGGCCCTCTGCTTTTTGTCCTTTTTATTAATGACCTACCCCGAGTGATAAATCATTCTCGTGTTCTAATGTATGCGGATGATGTTAAGCTCTGCCTTACGTTATCTGATATCACCGATCACCAACTGCTTCAGTCTGATCTTAATAATTTTCAGTCGTGGTGTACTTCCAACATGTGATACCTTAATGTTGGCAAATGCAAAGTTATGTCATTTTATAGAAGTAAACTTCATATTTTCCCTTATCTACTAGATGACTATACTATGGAACGCATTACTTCTAGTTATGATCTTGGTGTAGCATTCGATTGCAAGCTTAATTTTAATACCCATATTGTAAATATGGTTGGTAAAGCTAGAGGTGTTCTGGGTTTCATAAAACGATGGTCGAAGGAATTTGATGATCCGTACACAACCAAGATTCTTTATACATCTCTCGTTCGTCCCATTTCGGAATAATGTTCATGTGTATGGTCACCCCAGTATAAAAAATACCAGGAAATGATTGAGTCCGTCTAAAAGCAATTTTTATTGTTTGCTTTGCGAGGCCTTCAATGGGATCCCAATCAACGTTTGCCACCTTATCGTGACAGATTACGTTTGATCGATCTCCCTACCTTGCACGATCGTAGAACCTGTCAGGGTGTAGTTTTTATTTACAAGCTACTGGCGGGAGAAATCTCTTCAGGCAACCTAATTTATCGTATAAGCTTCGTAGTTCCCTCTAGACCTTCAAGAAATTTCCGGCCTCTACATCTTCAGCGCTACTCTCCTTTTCGTGTTCTGTGTTCAAATTATAATGAACTCTACCATTTAACTTCTTTTATACAATCCCCTAGTAACTTAAGCAGTAACATCCTTTTTTACTTAACTAATAATCATTAAATACACTTGCACTAATGCAATACTAATTCACTCGCTGTGAGTCGGGGCACAGCGGCCTATTATGGCGACTAAAATACCCCATTAAGATTAGTAGTAAATGTAGTAATACAGTATTTTTAATATTAATTTCTGTTTCCCCCCCACCTCCTTTTTTTTATAATTATGTTATAAGTTTTCTTTTTCTTTTCTTATACAAAATGGCAGTATCATTTGCTAATAACTTTAAATAAATAAATAAAATAAATATAAATATAAATAGAAATATAAAATATATATATAAATAAACAAGAGAGAACGCTGCAGTCGAGCAAGCCCGACAGTAAAATAGCCTGTACTCTCCACAAAAAAGGAAAATAAAACAAGTAAAAAAGCTAAAGTCGGGTGTCCCGACTTTGAAATACTCTGTACATATGTTTACAATAATTATAGAAAATAAAAAAAATTAAGAAAATAAAAAAAAAAATTTGATCGATTTTACCTCTCTCGGTATTCGAACTCACGTAAAGGGTGTATAATTGCACATTTACATAGCAATTGCGTCTGTGTGAGTGTATGTATGCCTATGCGCATCAATTCGTGTCTGTGTAAGCATTTTCGCAGTCAACCAAACAGCAACATCAACAACAGCCGCGGGCAGCGCTTGAGCAGCGCTGCAGCAGCGCTGCATCAGCAAATATATTTATGGCTATAACTTCTTGTTAAATCGGTCTATCATAATGAAATTTGGCATACGGACACATAATAACTAACTGGGGGTATTTCCAAAATTTTATTTGGTGTTCCTAGGTCTTATAGTCTCCGAGATATAGGCGATTATACGAATGGAAAATCGGGAAAACCCCCATAGGGGGGAAGTGGGGGGGAAAATCAAAAAAATAAAACAAACTCGTATAGAATACACACATAACGCATCTTCGTGCAAAATTTGGTGTCTCTATCTCTTATAGTCTCTGAGATCCAGGTGTTCATACGGACGGACAGACGGACAGACAGACAGACAGGGCTAGATCGACTCGTCTCGTCATGCTGATCAAGAATATATATACTTTGTGGGGTCTGCCACGCCTCCTTCTGCCTGTTACATTTTTCAGCTCCCGCAAACCTAATATACTCTTGTACATTTCATGTACAGAGTATAAAAAATAAAAAAAAAATGAAAAAAATTAAATTATTAAAAAAATTAATTAATTAATTAATGTAAATTAGAAGACATATTTTGGTTCAGTTTTAACAGCATACATTTACATCACAGACACGAATAGACGCGCATAAACATACATACACTCACATAGACGGAATTGCTTTGAATAAATTAATCAATTGTATGTTTATTTTATTTAAAAAAATATTTATTACAGCACTATGTGCTTCTTGTCGAGTTGATTACAAACTGAACTTAATATTTAAGCTAAGCCCTAACGAAACCTTTGTCCCAACGTTCCTACGTTGACGTCGGTGTCGACGTTGCACCGAGAATCGCTGAGACCACATTTTGGCCTTCTTGGGAACCTATAGTCGCCATCGGTTCCGCAGACTGCTGAGGTCGCGATCCCACCCCCGTATGCACCGAATTGGACACTAAACACTTTATGTCAGCATTTCCCAGCACGTTGATTTGCCACGTGCGGCGGTCAGTGCGACAATTTGGTAATCAATGTTGGCGTTTTGAGTAACTAAAGTGTTAACTTATATGTGCAATTATACCCTCTTTACGTGAGTTCGAATACCAAAAGAGGTAAAATCGATAAAATTTTTTGTTTTTAATTCTCTTACTTTTTTAATTTCTATAATTATTCTAAGCATATGTACAGAGTATTTCAAAGTCGGGACACCCGACTTTAGCTTTTTTACTTGTTTTGATTTATAAATCGGGAAGTCCCGCCAAAATTGGAGCGTTCGGCAACGCTGATATGTACATACATTTAAATTTTTCATGCAGGCGTTATCCGCCTATATACATACAAACATACATACATATGTATGTATTAAATTTTTTAATTCGACACTTAATTTGTGTCTTCAATTCCAAATATGATTGTTGTGAATGTAAAAGGTGTGTTTCTGCTTTTGTAAATCGCATGAATAAACTCACAAAATAGGCTTAACGATAAATGACTCTTAGATTTCTTCAGAGTATATTTGTAGCGTTGTTAGCTAACACTAAAACGGTAAGTCGCTGTAAATATGCGATAAGCTGAGATGCTAGAGATGGGCATGTGTCGGATGCTCTATGTGTTAGAGCATCAAAACTATCGATAGTTGAATCCGTCGATACAATCAATAATTCCATCGAAGTTTGAATGCAATTCACAGAAAATTTAAATAATAACATATTATAATTTATTGAGATCAATTAGAACAAATCATATACAAACATACATATGTACATCTGCCCGCAACGTGAAGAAGAATATGCGTAGGTCCGCTTTCGGTTTCTGCTTTACTATCGGTTACGCAGTCGTTGCCTAGCGACGGTAACTGTAAACTTTTGGCATTTTGCCTTTGAAATTAACAGGCGTAAAAGATCAAAAGGAAAGAAGAAGCGCGAGCCAATGTATACATACATACGAATGTACATACATGCTATATATGTACGTACACAGGCATACATACATACATACTGTAATATAGTGTAATATAGTTTATTAATTGTGTGCTTATTTTACAATGTTGTTTAATATATACATTTATACATTCACTGTTAGGTATTTCTAAATGAACTCCGTTTGCTGTCCGCCTCTGGCGACCACACAAGCACAACTGAGTATATAGTAATTGATTGATATCGATAACGCAGTTATCGTAGTTCATCTTACGAGCTAGATCTACGAACTAGGTCATTAGTACAAATGAGAGAACTAGTAACTGCCACTTTGTTTACAACTCGGCCAACCTGACAAACAGATCGACCTCGATCTCGGTCAAAAACATACAGAAATTGTCTTATTTAATATTTGTGTCCAAGGTTTTAATCTGGCCGGTTCTAAAATTCCTTTATATGGTATTTGTGTTAATTGACAATTATCTATATCAGTAACTTCATATCTATCATTTTCAAAAACACGGCTTATCTTATATGGCCCGCGGTACTTTGGAGCGAACTTTTTGCATGTGCCTGTAGTTACATCAACGTTACGAATGGCTACGTAATCTCCACACTTATAACTTAACGGCGGCTTGTTTTTCAATACACTAATTTTTTCGTTCCTAACCTGTGACTGCGTTATTTTCGACTAGCTTCTTGTCTTATTTCTTCGAGATTATTTTGATTATTTGTAGTAAATTTTTCCTCTAGATATTCCGATAAATCATCTATCATGGCGCCTCTCTGATTAACTCCGAATAAAAGTAAACTAGGGGTTTTATTTGTACTGCTATGAACCGAATTGTTAATGGCGAATTCCACCCTATTAACTAACTTGTACCAATCTTCTTGATTTAACGGATTTGACAACTTTCCCAACATAGGCGTTATTACGCGGTTTACCCGTTCTACCTGCCCATTTGCTTGAGGAGCAGCAGTTGCTACCTTAATATGTCCAATATTTCGTTCAGACAAAAACTCAGTAAAAGCCATTGACGTGAAACAACTTCCGCGGTCTGAAATTATTCGGCGGGGGCGACTGTAATAGTCGAAGTATTTTTTCAAACAAGCGTTAACTTCCTTTGTACTCGTCGAGTTTACTGGATATAATTTTACGAATTTGGTAAATGCGTCTATCACCACCAACAAGTGTTTTTGCTTTGATTTAATACTAGGAAGTGGGCCTAAATGGTCTATATGTATCGTATCGAAAGGGACAGGTGCTTTTGGGATACTGTGTAGTGTTCGGTTGTTTACTGTCTTCGGGACAGAATGCAATATACATCGTAAACAATTCCTTACAAACTCTTCTATTTTACTCCTCATTAATGGGAACCAGTACTTTGATTTCATATCGTTATAGCATTTTTCGGCGGCTAAATGTCCAAGTTTCTCATGGCTCATTCTAATTAACTGCTCCTGCATACTTAACGGAACGTAAAGCGCTAATTCATTACTTGCGTTTACACGATAAACTGCTCCATCTATTAATGCATAATTATCAACAGGGTGATTCTCTAACTCTTCTCTTAACTCATTAATAGCCTTGTCTCTCATCTGCTCAGTTTGTAATAATAGATCCATATCCTCTGAACTCGCACCGACTACACCAACACACTCTGAATCTACGCATTTTAACGGATATGTACCATGAACGATTTCATTATTGCTATTTTCTAACGGATTCTTCTCTTCACTATTACTGACCGCGAAACTTTGCCCCGGCCTATCTAACGGTTTATCCAACGGGTTTTCTATCCGGTTATCAAGCGGGTTACCTTCCTCTATCTGCTCGACAACATGTCTTCCAAAACTTTGAATAACATTTAATAGCTCTACACCTGACTTACTAATATTCATGGGGCCAGGCTTGGTATCTACCTGACTTGGCAAAACACACGGTTCTACTGGCAATCTTTCATCATCGTTTATAATAAACTGAGTCTGCCTACTCAAGGCATCAACATGTGGCATACTACTTCCTGGCCGATGTACTAGACATTCTATCGGGTAGTTTTGTAATTCGAGTACCCATCGGCCTATTTGTGGGTTCACCTCCTTTTTTTCTAGGGTACAGGCCAGTGCGTTACAATCTGTTACAATTTTAAACGGTCTATGTTCAAGATAAACTCGGAAACGCCTTAATGCATATATTATTGCTAAGGTTTCAAGCTTAAAACTGGTCATTCGTGCTTCATCTGCAGATGCCTTAAGAGAATAGAAATATACTGGGTGCATTCTATTATCATCCTGCTTCTGAAACAATATCGCACCAAAGCCTCTTGAACTTGCATCCGTATGAAGTTCAGTTTCCCGTTTCGGGCTGTAAATTGCAAGAACTGGCGGTGTGGACAAAAGAGCCTTTAATTTTTCAAATGCTGCCATTTCTGTTCCCTGCATTGGAAAAGGTCCCTTATTTTTTAATAATTCTACTAGCGGTTTACAAATACTTGCAAATGATTGGACGAAACGGCGAAAGTATGAAAACAACCCTATACAAGAGTGCAACTCTCGTACATTTGTTGGTATTGGATAATTTTTTATTGCTTGTATATGGGTGTCGTTCGGCAAGACTCCACTTCTGCTCACACTATAGCCTAAGTAGTCGATGGTTTTCCTAAAAAATTTACTCTTTTTAAAGTTAATTTCTAATCTGTTTTCACTCAACCGGCGAAGCAATTTAGTCAGTGTATCAAAGTGTTCTGCTATACTTGTTGTTGCCACTACAATATCATCCATAAAGACCACAATTTTATTGTTTCGAACTAAATCATTTAAAGTGTTTGAAATGAATCTTTGAAAAACTGAGGGGCCATTTTTTAATCCAAACGGCATTCTGAGATACTCATACTGTCCCTGTGGAGTTACAAAGGCTGTATACTTAATTGAATCTTCATTTACTCCTATTTGGTGAAATCCGCTTTTGAGGTCAATCACCGAAAAGTATGTCTTTCCTTCCAAATATTCTAGGCAGTCCTCAATTAACGGCAGAGGAAAATTATCACGAACTGTTAGCTTATTTAAGCATCTATAATCAACGCACATACGTATTTCACCGGATTTCTTTTTAACGAGTACAATTGGAGATGCATACGGTGAATTACTTGGTCTAATTACTCCTAATGCCATTAATTCCTCAATTATTTCTGAAACTTTGCCCTTCTCATAAAATGAAAGTCGTCTCGGACCAAAGCTAAAAGGGGTACTATTAGTTAATCGGATGCTTATTTTTCCTATCGGTTCAATCATTGTATTACTCCAAGAATTTATATAATTATTATAAATAAGATCTCTACACTGTTCAGCTCTATTCAAACCAAATTCGCAGCCAACATCAACCTTTTCGTCCACTATTGCCGCCACTCCGGCACATACATCATGCAGCTCCAACAACCAACGGTTATACAAATAACTGTTTTTTACAAACTTAATTACTGAATTGTTACAGGCTACATTATTTTTAGATATGTTCTTAAACAGGGATGCACAGAAGGATTTATATTCACATTTAATGACATTCTGATTTACAGCTTTAACATTGTTTTGTATTAATCGAACTTGGAGGATACTGAGGGCATCTCTCCCAAGCACTAACTGTGTTGGTAGTCTACCATTATCTATAACTAAAAGTAAAATTTCATAATATTTTCCATTAAATTTAATACGGGATTTCACTTGTCCGCAAACAGAAAGTTGGGTTCCTCCCAGTCCATGATATTTCTTCATAAATGGATTTTCCAATACAAAATCATTTGGTACTACGGATTTATATATAAAACTAACTGGGTAATTGTATGGCTGCCACATCGTCTTCTTCCTTTACCAGCTCTGCAGTAGCGGCAACTGTATCTTTCATACGGCGTTTCGGGCAGTCCCGATGCTGATGGCCTCTCTCCCCGCAAGTGAAACATCCATCGATTGGACGTTTCGGCTTCTTACACTCAGTCGATATGTGACCCATCTGACGGCAGTTGTAGCAGCGGACTTCACGTACTGTAGCTTTATTCGTAGAGCCTGCTTCGTTCAATAACACCAACGGCCGGATTTTGTCGAGCTGGATCACTTTCTGACGTAGCTCTTTTAGGGTCTGACAAAAGAACAACGATGACGTAATACCAACTCCATCGCGCAAGCCACACACAATGTGTTTGATGACGTCGCAATCTTCCAAATCGGCTTGACGCGCAATACTGCACATTCTTATAAAATAATGAAAAGCCGATTCGTCTTTAGCTTGCTTGCATTTTTTTAACTGCTCGCCAATCTCCAAGCGCGTGCACTCCTCCCCAAATACATCCATAAGCTGCTTACGTAAATCGCCCCACGGTATGGCTCCTTGATGGAGGAAATATTCCTTTGCCGATCCACTCAATAAACGCTTTGCATAGATCCACAAACGTTCATCTGGCACTCCAAGCATGCTACAAGCAGTCTCAAATTCGACAATCCATAAACGAACGGGCAAATTATCATCGCCAGAGAATGCTTGCACGACCGCTTCCAAGTCTTTTATATCGATACGGCTAGGATAAATTTCAGCAACACTGGACGCTCTTGATTCCACAGAAAGGTGACTCATTCCTACTTCAACACGCTGCAACTCCGCCATTTTGTCTTCTTCAAAATCACGCTTCTCAGCCGCCTCCACGGTTTGAACGGCGTTGCAAAATTTCGAAGCGTCGTCGCATACCACCATGGCGCCACATTTCTTCATAATTGTGTCTGCATTGATTTCGCCTTCAACGTGATTTGACTCGATATTAATTTCATGCGGCTGTACAGAGGTAATTTCTACCAAATTCTGGGTCTTGCATTCAGTTTGTGCTCTTTCCCTCTCCTCATCCATCACTGTTTTTACCGCTGTGCGCAGTTGGTAAATTGAGGCACCGTTATCTAAGCGTACACCTCTTTCGGTTAACAACGCGCACAGTTCTTCTTTATTTAGCTTTATAATTTCGGTATACTTCATTAACTTAACAGAGGGCTGTGGCTTCACCCCACATCTGAATTGTAATATAGTGTAATATAGTTTATTAATTGTGTGCTTATTTTACAATGTTGTTTAATATATACATTTATACATTCACTGTTAGGTATTTCTAAATGAACTCCGTTTGCTGTCCGCCTCTGGCGACCACACAAGCACAACTGAGTATATAGTAATTGATTGATATCGATAACGCAGTTATCGTAGTTCATCTTACGAGCTAGATCTACGAACTAGGTCATTAGTACAAATGAGAGAACTAGTAACTGCCACTTTGTTTACAATACATACATATGTGTGTACAGATGCATGCATGTTTCTCTTTACTTTTTCATACATAGACACGAACTGTTGCTTGTTCTGTGTGTGAGTGATGATGTCCCCAACTATTTGATATTTGCGTTCTTTGTAATTTGTTGTTGCTGCATAAAGTTACTAATGAAAACCGTAATGCCACATGTACTAAACAAAGAAAAAACAAGTAGAGAAGCTAAAGTCGTGTATCCCGACTTTGAAATACTCTGTACATATGTGTAGAATAATTATGCGTGTATGTGTGTGCTTGTTTGTGTCTGTGTATGTCTCCTGTGCCTGAGCAAAGCAGTAACAACAACAACATCTGCGGCCTATCATGATGGTTGGCATTTGGACTTATAATAACTTAATGGAGGTATTTGCCAAGTTTGAGTTCGAAATTCCAAGAATTACGGGAGTTACGATTTGTGGGGGAGACGGGGGAGGGAGGGAAATTCCAAAATATACATTTTCTGCGTATTCACATAAGGCATCTTGGACTAAAATTTGGTGTCCCCAGGTCTTATATAGGCGATTATACGAATGGAAAATCGGAAAAACCCCCATAGGGGGTAAGTGGTGGGGAAAATCAAAAAAATAAAACAAACTTGCACAGCGTACACACATAACGCATCTTTGTGCAAAATTTGGTGTCTCTATCTCTTATAGTCTCTGAGATCCAGGTGTTCATACGGACGGACAGACGGACGGACAGACAGACAGGGCTAGATCGACTCGTCTCGTCATGCTGATCAAGAATATATATACCTTGTTGGGTCTGCCACGCCTCCTTCTGCCTGTTACATTTTCAACTCCCGCAAACCTAATATACTCTTGTACATTTTATGTACAGAGTATAAAAACCGGCAAGATCCCCTAAGTGTTTCAAACCAGTGAATCCCAAGGTTCACACTATCAGCGTAGGCTTCAGTATCTTCGTGAAGCTGAATAATGAGACCTTCCCTGTACTCTCACCTATTGACCCTATTGATAGATACTGGTGGAGATATTTCGATTTTAAAAGAACAATCGGATAGTTTTGATGATGTGAATCGCAGCATAGTCACTTAAATCAGCGGAGTTGGAGAAGGTTTTACCAATTCGGTTGGATTAGCTTTCGTCGAATTAACGACATGGAAGTACATAATCCCACCTAATTATCATTTGGTTAGTTCAAATTTTCCCATACCATTTGATGATGTGATGGTATGGACTTTATAAAGAAATTTAAATGTCAATTGGATTTTCAAGCGGGACAAGATCTACTTATACTTAGATCACAATATTTGAATTATCCAATTAATATCCCAATAGTACACACAATTGGCAATAACACAACAATGCCATCACGGTCCGAAGTTGTCCGACAAATTAAAATAAATACAAGATAGTCTAGTATTCCATGTCAAGAAATTGAAGATGGAGTGTACGTGGCAAGCACAATATCCGATGCTAAAAACACATTTGTCCGAGTTCTAAACGTAACGAATTCCAATAAGATAACTACCTAAATAACTTGCATTTGAGTCAATGAATGATTACCAAATCTTAGGTAAAGAAAATATGGCCAGAAACGAAGAGGTGCTTTCTAAATTGAGGAAGAATGCCCACCACTTTTCAAGGATTCACTTTTGGAGTTAAGCGCTGGATATACAGATATATTTGGATTGGAGAGTGAACCAATAAGTGCAAACAGTTTTTACAGGCAGAAGCTGAGATAAAAGGATGATGAGCCAGTATATATTAAGAATTACACAATTCCACAAAGTCATCGAGAGGAGATAGTGAGGCAGGTAGACAAGTTGATTGGGGACGGTATAGTTGAGCCGTCTGTATCTGTAGGCCATTGTTATTAGTTCCAAAAAAATCCTTACCGGATTCTGACGCAAAGAGATGGCGTTTAGTAATAGATTACCGCCAAGTAAATAAAAAATTGTTAGCTGATAAATTTCCACTTCCAAGAAGACAAATGTGTTTTTAGCATCGGATATATCTTGACCAATTAAGCAGAGCAAAGTATTTCTCGTGCCTCGATTTAATGTCTGGCTTCCCGCAGATATAACTTGAGAAAATTCTAGACACATAACGTCTTTTTCAACGAGCAAGGGCTCTTATCGGTTTACGCGATTACCATATGGACTAAAAATAGCGCCAAATTCTTTTCAAAGAATGATGACATTTTCTGGTCTAGAACCATCCTATATATGGATGACCTAATTGTCATCGGTTGTTCCGAAAAGCACATGATTAGAAATTTAACAAATGTCTTTGATTTGTGCAGGAAAAATTATCTTAAACTGAAACCAGATAAGTGTTCATTTTTCATGCACGAAGTGACTTTCCTAGGTCATAAGTGTATAGTACTGATAAAGGTCGCATTCTGTAACTACAAGTATTATAGACGTTTTATTAAAAACTTTGCAGATCATTTTCGTCACATAACAAGATTATGTAAAAAGGGTATTAAATTCGAATGGACAACTGACTGTCAAAAAGCATTCGAGTATTTGAAGAAACAATTAATAAAACCAAAATTGTTACGATACCCAGATTTTAGAAAATAATTTTTTCGGGTATCCCGACTTTGAAATACTCTGTACATATGTGTTGAATAATTATAATAATATTGCGTGTATGTGTGTGTGTCTGTGTATGTCTCGTGTGCCTGAGCAAAGCAGTAACAACAACAACAGCTGCGGGTACTACTTGGTCTTATGTACATATATGGCTATAACTTCCTGTTAAATAGGTATATCATGATGAAACTTGGTATTTGCACTTATAATAACTAAATGGAGGTATTTGCCAATTTTGTACCTTATTGTACAGCTTTTTCGTAGGCTTTCTTATCTTTTAAGTTGAGACTATGTTATATTAATCATATTTTAATTTTTAATTTTAAATCTTAATATATATATATATAAAATGTTAATACTTATATATTGTTATTGAATAAATCGACAGATCCACTTGTTGATTTAAATAAATAAATAAAATTTGAGTACGAAATTCCAAGAATTATCAGAATTATTTTTTTATTCTGAATTAACTACTAAAACTGATTTCAAAATTCCAATAATTACGGAAGTTATAAAAAAAACACGAATTGCGGGGGAGTGGGGGGTGTATCAGAATAAAAAAAATAAACTTGACCTGCCTAGGGCTTAGGGGAACCTGGATACCAAATTTGGTAATTCTAGCTCTTGTACCTTCTGAGATCCTTGCGTTCATACAGACGGACAGACGGACATGGCTAAATCGTCTCGGCTTGTCACCCTGATCAAGAATATATAGCCAAAAAATCTTTCCCCCCCTGGACTAAATCCTGGCTACGCCCATGTCACAGGCCCCTTACATACTTGTTTTCAATGGTCAATCCAAGTTCAAAATTGACTAGAATGATACTTAATTTAGAGGAATATGAGTTTATGGTAGAATATCTTAGGGGAAAAGATAATTTTGTATCGGATGCGTTGTCAAGAATAACCATTAATGAGCTGAAAACAATGAATAGGAATGTTTTAAAAGTCACTACAAGACAACAAAGTAGTAGTAAAAAATCCTGCGCAGGAATAGAAAAGGAAACTTTGCTTGGGCAAGATCCTCAAAATGCTTCTAGGCCCAACGTATATGAAGTCATTGAAAATGACAATGTACGAAAAGTAGTGGCCTTGCATTTATACCTTACCAAATGTTTTTTAAAACATGGAAAAAATGTAATAGCGAGAATTAATGTTGACGATCTATCTACCAATGGAGTCTTTGATTTAGATCAATTTTTCCAAAGGCTTGAAAAAAATAGCCGGTATGAATGGTATCGGCCAACTTAATAACTAAATGGAGGTATTTGCCATGTTTGAGTACGAAATTCCAAGAATTACGGGAGTTACGATTTGCATGGGAGAGGGGGGAGAGAGGGAAATTCCAAAATACACATTTTCTACGTATTCACATAAGGCATCTGGGACGTTTTCTATTACGGTCACCGGCTTAAGTAGCGCTACCCTTAGGTTTTTATACTCTGTACATGAAATGTACAGAAGTATATTAGGTTTGCGGGAGCTGAAAAATGTAACAGGCAGAAGGAGGCGTGACAGACTGTCTGTCTGTCCGTCTGTCCGTATGAACACCTGGATCTCAGAGACTATAAGAGATAGAGACACCAAATTATGCACAAAGATGCCTTATGTGTGTGCGCTAGCCGAGTTTGTTTTATTTTTTGGATCCCCCCCCACTTCCCCCCTATGGGGGTTTTTCCCGATTTTCCATTCGTATAATCGCCTATATCTCGGAGACTATAAGACCTAGGAACACCATTTAGTCCAAGATGCCTTGCGTGCCCAAAATGTATATTTTGGAATTTCCCTCCCTCCCCCCTCTCCTATGCAAATCGCGATTTTCTCTAACTCCCGTAATTCTTGGAATTTCGAACTAAAATTTTGCAAATGCCCCCAGTTATTTATTATGTGTCCGTATGCCAAGTTGTCACTATGATAGACCAATTTAACAAGAAGTAATAGCCATAAATATATTTGCTGCTGCAGCGCTGCTCAAGCGCTACCCGCGGCTGTTGTAGATGCTGGTGCTTTGGTTGACTGCGGACATGCTTACACAGACACGAATATACGAGCATAAACATACATACACTCACATAGACGCAATTGCTTTGTATATGTTCAATTATACAACCTTTACGTGAGTTCGAATACCAAAAGAGGTAAAATCGATAAAATTTTTTTTATAGCCTGTACCCAAACGGTGAAAGGCTATACTAGTTTTGTGCGCATGTATGTAACACACAGAAGGAGGCGTGGCAGACCCCACAAAGTATATATATTCTTGATCAGGATGAGAAGACGAGTCGATATAGCCATGTCCGTCTGTCCGTCTGACCGTCTGTCCGTCTGTCTGTATGAGCGCAAGGATCTCAGTAAGTACAAGAACTAGGATAACCAAAATTGGTATCAAGGTTCCTATAAGCCCTAGGCAGAACGAGTTTGTTTATTTTTTCTGATACACCCCCCCACTCCCCCGAAATTCGTATTTTTTCTTATAACTTCCGTAATTCTCTGAATTTTGAAATCAATTTTGGTAGGTACATCCAGTTAGTACTAATGTGTCCGTGTGCCAAATTTCATCATGATAGGTCAATTCTGAAGAAAGTTATAGCCATAAGTAAAATCGCAGCTCATGCGCTGCCTGCAGCTCTGTCGGCAGCGCTGCCCGCAGCTGTTGTTGTTGTTGCTGCTTTTGTTCAACTTTGTGCTGCATACATACACGCATATAAACACGCATAGGTACGTGATGTAAATGTATGCTGCTTAAACTGAACATAAACATGTATTCTAATTTAATTTAATTAATTATTTTAATTAATTCATTTTTTTAATAATTTAATTTTTTTTTAATTTTTTTTTTTTAATTTTTTCTTTTTGTGGAGAGTACAGGCTATTTTACTGTCGGGCTTGCTCGACTGTAGCGTTCTATCTTGTTTTAATTCTCTTACTTTTTTTAATTTCTATAATTATTCTAAACATATGTACAGAGTATTTCAAAGTCGGGACACCTGACTTTAGCTTTTTTACTTGTTTCCATAATCATTTTATTTCCAATGCATAGACATGCATCAATTAATACATGCCCCATAAAACACCATGAATATCCACAGAAAAATACCATGCATATGAATAAATTATAATAAATAATAATAATGTTATAATTTGAATAATTAATTAATTTAATTAGAAATAATATATATATATATATATATATATATATATATATATATATATATATATATATATATATATATATATATATATATATATATATATACAAACTTGCTCGAGCATACAAATATAAATTTGTCAACTCAATATCATTTTGAGCTCAACGGCTCGAAGCTAAGTGCTCGTGGCTATCATGCGACGGCCAAGACCGCTGCGCTGGCATTTATTGTTGAGCCACTCGAAGTATGTACGCATGAGAGTATCAAACGCTCATGCTCACATACTTAGAGTATCAAACGCTCATGCTCACATACTTAACAAAAAGTACACACAAGCGCTCTCTCGCTCACTAACACTTCTTTACATTTAGAACCTTAAGAACCTTTTGTAACTTAGGAAATAAGTGAATAGGACATTAATAAAAAAGATGGACAAGAAGACACTTGTGTCTACTTTGGGTCTGGGAAATGTAAAAGTGAACAATCTATATATATAACACTTTGCACTATGCTCACCTTCTCTACTTCTTCAAGGGTGACTCCTGGGGGAAGAGACCCTCCACAATTGCCCTTGCTTTGGGTAATTGATATTTTTAGGGCGGTCCTCGCGGCCTTAAACTCTTCTTGGAGCTCGACAAAATTTTCGCGACCTCTGGCTTTCTGGCATATTCGACGTACACGAATGCATTTCTTCCTTAAGTCAGCTATTTGCCTGGCCTCAGCAACGCGGCGCACCAGGGTGAACGCTTTGTTGCTCGCGTTGCCCGTTAGGTGACACTCACCCATCGAAAGATTATAGGCCTCTTTATCAAAAGTGGTGTCCCTCCAGCCTGGGTTTGATCGGGTGGCAGTAGTTGGAGTCCGTCTCGTAGGTCGTCTGTGGAGTAATGACACATCAAAGGTTGAGATAGCCTCGAGAAGGTATTCTCCACTGTGGTTAGTACGGGTCGAGCCCCACTCGACTGCCCATGCGTTAAAGTCACCTACAATAATTATGATTATCAAGTGCATGTCTGTAGGTCTCTAACGGCATGTAGGGGAGGTAGTAACAGCTGTACAACATTATTCCGTTTTTGCATACCCTTGCTCGCTGCAGTGGGCCTTCTAAAGTGAGAACTTGCCACACGTCCATATCTATGCCTTATTGCATCTGCTAGTGGTCCATCGTTGCGGGTCAGACGCTCTGTAGTGTTGCTAGGTCGATGTTTTGTTCACGCCCTGTCTGCTTTAGCAGCTCCAGGGCCGCCTCACAGTGTGAGGCGTGCTCGAATCGCATCAAAGTAGTATAGATATGCTGTAGTTAGGATAGAAAAGCCTAAGAACCATCTCCCTTATGAAAAATCGCCTACGTGCCAGACTTTTATTTAATTTATTATATAATTATTTTTACGTTTCGATGTTTATCAATATCAATCATTGAATCGTATTCACAATAAACGAGGCATGTAACCGCTTCGGATAACGAATCTGCAAAGCGCCCTTCAATTAGTATTGTTCCTTGAGAAATTAAATTGGAACAGATTGAGTTTGAGTGATCAGCTGTTAAATCAAATGCTAATATAAAATTGCTTTTATCAAACATTTCTTTAGAAATCTGAAGTCCTCTATCAAAATGTTTTATATCATTAGCTCTGAAAAGCATGTTATATGCACGTGAGCTCTGACTGTTTGTTGGATTTGAGTAATCAAACTCTAAGGCTTTCTATGGAATTTGTACTCCATTGACAAGAAGATTAAATCTTTGAATTTTAAAATTTTCAAAGCTGAATGGATCCAATGCTCGATTTCCTGAATATGCCTTGTTTTTCACCATACAAAAGGCAATAAAATTAGGTAACTGCCCAATTACAACATTATCAATTGATAGTGTGTTATTTCCAGGATAAAGTGTAAATGACTTTACTTCTACTTTATTAAAAGGATACAACGCATTTTTGCTTTGTAGGACATGATGGTGTGCTAATAGAACACTTGGGTTAACAGTGATATGATTCATGAATATTTGTGCTTCTAATATTTTTAATGTGGATTCGGTGTTTCCTTCCATCAAATAGAATGCCGTTTTTTCTATATTAAATATAATGCGTAAATCTACATTATTTAATAACAGCTTGAGTTGATTAAATATGTCTCCATGAACTTTGCCATATAATTCAACTTTGTTGCTCTTTTGAAAAATATTTTTAATAGTTGAAGTGCCATCAATAGTATTATTATAGTTTGAATCCTTGAGTTGCTTAATGATTTTTGCTTTAGCATTACTACCTTTAATTTAAATAGTTTGAAAATATGCACGATAATAATAATTATTGTCGCTTTGTGATACTAATGCATTATTTAAGTACACGCTTGAACTTATAAATATTGAGTGCAATATATTGTTAACTAAAGTAACAGAATCGTCAGTTACGTTTTAGCCTTGTCCATCCTTAATTTGTACTACTAGTCTTAAGTTTATACTTGATAAATCTCTATAAGTTTCACCATTACCCAATCATACGAACTCAATTGAGCTTGTACCATCAAAAGAAGCGATAGGATTGTATGAAACCTTCTTATTACGCAAAATACTGCTTTGTGGTGGATGTGGCTCGAATAAATCAAGTTCAGTTTTCATACATTCTATGTGCTTTGTCATTTTGTTTTGGTAAATATGCCCGAAATAGGGTGTTTATTTGAAAATTTCTTTTCGGCAGATGCTTTCTTTGTATAACGTCTTCATTGACTTGGTTTAAAATAAGCTCGCTTTCGTACTGCAAACCTCTTTTTATTCCTTTTTCCTGACCCATCTTGCGCTCTCTTCATTTTATTAAATGCTTTGGTAGATAGGTTTTGAAATGCAATCTGACTTTCCTCCTTTACTATCAAATCACTTTTTACTGCTTTACTCGGTTCAAATGCTTGATCTTTTGTTGCATTTAAACCTGAGTAAAAGAGTGGTTTCAAATATTTAAACAGACCGCTAAAAAATTTCCGATTCCTCTACCTTGTTGTACTATTCTGGGCATAACGTGAAGTGTACCCATATGGCTAAGACCGCCACCACACTGATTACGATAATATTCTTGATAAAGTTTCTTCATGTTGTATGATGAGTTTCTGAGCACAAATCTGCATAGGACATTATTATTTATAGTATTTCCCGTTTCCTCTTAAAATGAAAAAACAACAAAACAATAACAAAAATTGGTGTAGAAGATGCCTCAAATGCAATTTTGTACCCACGCGAGTCAGTAATTAGAATGGAAATATCCTTGATACAAGACATTTCAAGCGGGTAGTATTCCACATTTTTGAACTGTATTTGTTGAGAAATTCCATTATAGTGGTTCTTTTATCCCCCACACAACGTGGTTTTATTATGTCTGTATAAACAACCCGGTTGTTGTTGTCACGTTCGAAATTTTATCAATCAAAGTGGTATCAAGTAGGGGCAGTTGACTCAAATACATATCGGTTATACCATTCTCCTAATCTTCCCCTATATTTTCAGGAAAATGTATTATGTTTGTAAATGCACATTTCACATTATTAGGAAAGACATTTATAGAATTATTCCTTAGGACTGCGACAAATAACTCATTTAAATTATACATTTTGAATAATAAGATATTTAAGTATATGAATTAAAGATAAGAAACCCAATTTAATTTATTTTTGTCAATTTGAACTGGTTTGGTTTTACGAGTCGATTTACGGAATATTTCTTTATCCTTAGCATAGTCAAGACTAATGCTAGTATTTTTATACTCTGTACATGAAATGTACAAGAGTATATTAGGTTTGCGGGAGCTGAAAAATGTAACAGGCAGAAGGAGGCGTGGCAGACCCCACAAAGTATATATATTCTTGATCAGCGTGACAAGACGAGTCGATCTAGCCCTGTCTGTCTGTCTGTCCGTCTGTCCGTCCGTATGAACACCTGGATCTCAGAGACTATAAGAGATAGAGACACCAAATTTTGCACAAAGATGCGTTATGTGTGTATTCTATACGAGTTTGTTTGTAATTCTTGGAATTTCGAACTAAAATTTTGCAAATACCCCCAGTTAGTAATTATGTGTCCGTATGCCAAGTTTCACTATGATAGACCGATTTAACAAGAAGTTATAGCCATAAATATATTTGCTGCTGCAGCGCTGCTCAAGCGCTGCCCGCGGCTGTTATTGATGTTGCTGTTTGGTTGACTGCGAAAATGCTTACACAGACACGAATAGATGCGCATAGGCATACATACACTCACACAGACGCAATTGCTATGTAAATGTGCAATTATACACCCCTTACGTGAGTTCGAATACCGAGAAAGGTAAAATCGATCATTGAATTTTTTTTTATTTTCTTAATTTTTTATATTTTCGATAATTATTGTAAGGATATGTACAGAGTATTTCAAAGTCGGGACACCCGACTTTAGCTTTTTTACTTGTTCTTTTTATAGTTGCTCAGATTTTCTTTTAGAGCGATTGTTTTCTTTTGATGATTGCTCTTTAACGTAATTATCGGATGTAGAACTATTACTTTAGTTAATCGGTTTTTGTTTTTAAACATTTTCTAAAATCTTCTCAAAATTAAAACTGGAAGAAACCCGCCGTTTTGTATTAGAACTTTTCTCTTTGAATTTATTTAGCGTTTTGGGCACGAAATCTTACGTAGTTCATTTTTATAATGTTTCAGATGTTGAAGTTGCTTTCCGTTTAATCTGTTGTTTCCCCTTAAAGTGTTAAATACAATTTCAACTAATGTTTTAATAATGTCATTTCCGGTATGGCTTATTATTGCTTCTCTTAATTTAGAGATAGCCTTCTTCGGAACATACAACATATGCTTGTTCGCTTTCAGTCGTTTTAGGCTCTTTTTGTAAACCATTTTCAGTCATATCGCAGTAGCAATATAAGAATTCTACACTGAAAATACTTGTACGAAACCTTAGAAGGTCGTTCATTCGTTGAGTAAGATCGATAAGTAAAAAACCATGTGGTTCTTCTGTTACTTCCTTATATATTCTCATTAATTCATTTGGGTTTCAGGGTAAATTTGCCTAGCTAAGTATTGAAATTGCAGCTTATCTCGGGGATTTTTAAAAACAATGATGTATTTAGTATTTAATGATATATCCCGTGTATGTGAAGATTTATGAAATATGTTTTGTGTTATCACTATAACAGATAAATTTCTATGATGCGAGCCTTTAGTAAACAATTCACAAACATGTTTATTAAATGCTCCCATCATTAAGTCATCCAATATTATTAGAACAGGCTAATTTTCATAATTTTCAAAAGAATCGGGAACACCTTTGTAATATTCCACATTATTAAAATCAGGTCTTGCATTCTCTTCTCCATAGCATCAAATGACTCGATTAATATTTTCACTTATCAACGACTGTTTCATAAGAAGATTTCTTAAAAAAGTGGTTTTTCCTGATCCTGAAGGTCCACTAATTAGCATCGTAACCGGGTGTACAAATTGAACAAACATTTTTAATTTAAATTTCATATATTTCGTAATTAGAATTTTCTAGGAATACAAAAATCTTAAACAAATTATTGAGTGCAATATTAGTCGTCAAATATTTTCGTAAAAACTGTTTTTTAATTTCTCTTTTACCATGACTGTAGAAAAACTATTTAGCGGCGATAGTATGTCTCCAAGGTTCAAATATGATATATTGCCGGAAGACCAGTCTAGTCCATTTATATTCATCAGGGTTATCTACTGTATTTTCCTAACATCATTATCCAGCTCCTTAGTACCATAGGGAGGTTTAAAATGGAAAAAAATTTGGTAGCACTGAACCACTTTCAATGAATGCAAAGGAATTGCCTTAACAAAGATTTGCTTATTATTTCCATACACATATTGAAAATCCATTGCTACGCTTAAATTTCTATCGATTTTTAACATTTCGACTTGATGACAATTGCAATACTGAGTTCATTTGATTAAATCAAGGACTCTTTATATAGAGGCAGCAACGACATTTTCTAGTTAGTTCGTCAGGCATTTTCAAATAAAATGGATCATCAGCTGACAAGGAAAAGCAATAAGAACTCCAAAAAGAAACAAGATCATGAAATTATTTTTGGTTTCGAATATTACATAATAAAAAGTTAAACTGTGGATTTTCTACAAATTTTCTCCTATCGTTCGGATTCAACAAAACAATAATAACTGGATTGGCTTAGAAAAAGATTAGTGTTACTAACCTTTAAACTAAAACTTCATCAATACGAGTTTTTAATGCCTGATACTATAATAGACCACCCTCTGTTGCCAACAATAAAATGTAATTATAAATTTCGAAAAAATGATAGACAGTGTATTATGACGTTGAACCAGTATGGTAACAAAGTTGAGTTTGATAGTGAAATATGGAGGTCGTTTTTGAAAGTTGGTGTAATGATAACTGTTGGGAGGGTATATCGGAATAATATACGAGTGCGTAGTGTTTCGGTCGAACGTTTATTAGGAACTGAATACGAATGAGTAATTACAAAATAAGGAAGAAGCATCGCCTGATGCTTGATACAATGCTGCCAGATTATATGGATGCTTATTTCTAATGTTAACAGCTGTTACCAAGAGAACGCACTTCCAGCCATGAAAAATGCGTACCCGCTATAGGATTTTCTATCCTTCTCGTTGGCCCAATCAGCATCAACAAAACCTTTGACTGATTCACCAGATTTGCGATATACGATACTTAGATTTATCGTACCGGCAAGATACCTCAGAATGTGATTCCCTGCATTCTCATGTTCTTCGTGTGGATCTGCATTTCTTTGAGACAATTTTCTAACAGCATGCGAAATGTCCGGCCGACTCAGGACTGCCAAATACATAAGGGAGCCAATTAGTGACTGAAATCTTTTTATAGTCACCTGGACACAATTGTCATTTTCGCATACCACTTGGTAGCCTGGGTCTAGCTTCATCAATACGAGTTTTTAATGCCTGATACTATAATAGACCACCCTCTGTTGCCAACAATAAAATGTAATTATAAATTTCGAAAAAATGATAGACAGTGTATTATGACGTTGAACCAGTATGGTAACAAAGTTGAGTTTGATAGTGAAATATGGAGGTCGTTTTTGAAAGTTGGTGTAATGATAACTGTTGGGAGGGTATATCGGAATAATATACGAGTGCGTAGTGTTTCGGTCGAACGTTTATTAGGAACTGAATACGAATGAGTAATTACAAAATAAGGAAGAAGCATCGCCTGATGCTTGATACAATGCTGCCAGATTATATGGATGCTTATTTCTAATGTTAACAGCTGTTACCAAGAGAACGCACTTCCAGCCATGAAAAATGCGTACCCGCTATAGGATTTTCTATCCTTCTCGTTGGCCCAATCAGCATCAACAAAACCTTTGACTGATTCACCAGATTTGCGATATACGATACTTAGATTTATCGTACCGGCAAGATACCTCAGAATGTGATTCCCTGCATTCTCATGTTCTTCGTGTGGATCTGCATTTCTTTGAGACAATTTTCTAACAGCATGCGAAATGTCCGGCCGACTCAGGACTGCCAAATACATAAGGGAGCCAATTAGTGACTGAAATCTTTTTATAGTCACCTGGACACAATTGTCATTTTCGCATACCACTTGGTAGCCTGGGTCTAGCTGCGTGCTAACTGGACGGCTGCTTTTCATGCCATACGTCTCCAGTAGGCCTTGAATGTACGTTTTCTGGCACATTTTAATAGATCCTGTCTCACCGTCTCGCTCTATTTCCATACCAAGAAAATAGTTAATGGGGCCGCCATCGTGCATCTTGAACTTTGATTCTATCTTCTTCTTAATCTCAGCTATGTCATTTTTGCTTGGACATACAATGATTAAGTCATCGACGTAGACTGCTATGTAGCTGAATTGTTCCAGATTGTTTCAGCCTTGCCTTTTGTAGCTTAAGAACTTTGTTCGTATGATCCTTGTCGGCGAAGTTCGGCGGCTGTTCATGTGCACAACTTCATGAAGCTTGCTGTTTAGAAATGCGTTTGCAATGTCGACTTGGTGCATATACAGCTGTTTCTCTACAGCAATCGCCAACAGCATGCGAATCGTCTCGTACCGGATAACAGGTGAAAATGTTTCATAGTAATCTACGCCAAATTGTTGCCCACAGCCTTGAGCAACCAATCGTGATTTGAAGCCTTCAATGTCACTGTTTTTGCCTCTCTTGATCCGAAACACCCATTTCGAACCGATGGCTTTCAGCCCTGGAGGTAGTTCGCATAACGTCCAAGTACCGTTTGCCTTTAGAGCCTCGTATTCACTTATGCCAAGCATGCGCATGTTGGCCTTGTAATGCCTCTGCAACGGATTGTGGTGTCTCAAAGTCATCCATATAGTTCAGACTATTGAGCATCTGGTACTGCTTTTTCGGCCTGCCTGGTTGCCCCGTGCATATTAGCTTAGGCCTTCCTGGACCACGTCTAGGTGCAGTATCATCTGGAGGCGGTTCCACTATGCCACTCTCGCCCTCGCTGTTTGTTTGCTCTTGCTCGCTTGCACTGACAAACTCCTCCTCCTCTTCGCCGGAGTCTCTGCTCCGATCTTGGACAGCTTCTTCTGGTTCATTCTGCTCGTGTTCTGGAGTAGTAGTGCTTAACTAAAGGAACCTGGAACTTTCCTTTCTTGCTTTTTTCCAGTGCAAACGCACGAGATCCAAACACTTGTATGTGTTTAACTGACGGTTTGCGGCCTTTCCATGTCTCAAATGGTGTGCCTCCTGCTAGTGCTTTTGTGGGACATCTGTAGCGCAAGTAGACTGCCGTGTTTACTGGCTCTGCCCACATGAACTCTTGTAGCCCTGCGTGAATAAAAAGACTTTTTGCCATTTCCACTATGGTACGATTGGAGCGTTCGGCTACACTGTTTTGCTGCGGGGTGTAGGCAACCATCAACTGGCTCTTTATTCCGCATTTTTCCAAATGAGTTGTGAACTACTTATTCACATACTCTGTGCCGTTGTCGCTTCGTAGCAATTTAATTTACATGCCCGTTTGAACGTTTTAAATTTCTCGAACACTTTATTCTTTCTTTGCATAAAATACACATATATTTTGCGCGAGTAATCATCAATGAATGTCACAAAGTATCTATTTCCAGCTATAGATTTTACATTCATTGGCCCACATACATCTGTATGCACCAACTCGCTCCTTTCGTGACACGATCCTCTTTTTGTGGAAACGGCAACGCACACAATTTTACCTGATTGCATGTGTCACAGTTAATTTCACCGCGCATGTTTTCGACGCGCATACCATGTACCAATTGCTTGTCAATAAGCAATTTCAAATCGTGGAAATGCGCTTACCGAGTAAAAATTCATGTGCAATTCCGGAACGTACAAAATGATTCCATTGTAACGTTGCTCTGGCCCGGGTATACTCGTCGGCCAGAGTCGCTGCAAAATTCTTGGTTTGGTCCCCCAGAAATAAAGCAAGCCCGCAGTTACCACTCAAATATGATCCTTTTATTTCTCCAAATCAAATAGCGAGGGTGCGCTTCAATGCGCGTTTGTTTGCCTCTCCAACCGAACTAACTCCAAAAACTCTCTTCAACTTACAACTACTTACACCTACTTAAAAACTACTCATCGGCATCGTGACGACGCGTTGCGTAGCTGGCAGCTGTGCGTCGTTACACCTCGCCCTTTCCCCAAAGGGTCGAACTGCCCGATCGATGGTGTTTTCAAATGTTGTTTGCTGGGTGGCAGCGCTGCCACCCCTCGCGTTTGACCACCTGTCGACGCCACCTGTAACTTCACAGTCAGCTGCTCGCGCTGTCATTCTGTCGCATCGTTGTCTTCGCTCTCCATTTCCGCCACGTGTTTGAATTTCAAATTCTGGGGTGCGGAATCTGATGGTGATTGCTGGGCAACGAGCTGCATCTCGCAAAAGTACTGACTATACTTTCCAGCCTGCATGGCCTGCCGCTGATGGACTACCTGTAGCACGCAACGGCTAATTATGTGCCAGCGGCATGCACGGTGTACATCTTATACTGCGTCGACTGCAACCAGTGCACCGGGCCTCCCATCGGTGCCGTCGAGGTATCATTTGTGCTATATGTGGCTGAAACGTAATAAAATTCGATTATGTCTGCAAGATTCCGTGGACGTTATTCTTTAGCTAGGAGCGCCTGCTTTGGTTGCCCCGACGCTTGACCGCTGGCCTGGCTGTGTTGGCGTCGCCGCCATGGCTGCCGCTGCCTCCGCTGTTGTCGTCACCTGTTGCCGCGGCTGCCGGCGTCGCCACTACTGCCTTCATCAACATAGCCGCAGCCGCTGCTGTTGAAGTTGCTACTGCTGCCGTTGCTGCGGCCGCTACTATCGTGTCGCTGCCGCTTACGCTGTTGCGGCTGTTGTCGTGGCTGTTGTGATGGCTGCTGTTGTGGCTGTTGAGAGATTGTCAGTGGCATGGTCGTCATACCAGCGCAACTGCCGCTGTCGCTGCACATCGAAGCGAGGCGCCAGCTTGGCCGCAAACTGCTCTGCGGCGTGGGCTACCTGGTACTGCCTCAGGGGCGTCTGGATCCCTGCCGTACAGTGTGCGTGGATGCCTTGGTTCTCTCCCAAATAGGATGAAAGCCGGTGAGTAGCCCGTTGCGTCTGAAAGTGCTGTATTAACAGCCAATTGTGCTTCCGGCAGTTGTTCGTCCCTCGTGTTGTGCTGCCCGTCCGCCAGCTGAGCAATCAATGTTTCGACCGTTCTATTGGTCCGCTCCGTTGGATTCTCCTGAGGTGTATATGGTGCCGTCAGTTGTTGCTGTATGCCTGCCTCAGCGAGGAACTGTTTCAGCGCGCGACTTGTAAACTGGGCTCCATTGTCTGTGATGAGTTTTCGCGGCGTCCCAAACTGCGCCAGGATCCGCTCTCGTAGGGCCAGCTTCACTGCCGCCGGATGGGGAGCAGTTCTGCCCATTTACCGAACTTATCCACCAGGACCAGTAGATACGCGTTGCCTCGCTTGGACCGCGGCAGCGGCCCCACAAAATCGGCGCAGACGACGTCCCACGTTGCCTCCGCTGGTTTGAAATGCATCTTGCCTGCCGTCAGCTGTTGCTGGGCTTTATAGCGTTGGCACAACAGGCACTGGTGCACATACTTCGCTACGTCGCGATACAGACCAGGCCAGTGGTATCGGTCTGCGACGTGCGCACATGTTCGGCGTACTCCCATATGGCCCGCCGTTGCGTCATCGTGGCATTCTCTCAACACCTCATGTCGTAAAGGCGCGGCCACGCATAGCCTCCATGGTGACACGTCATCTTTTCCCAGATCGTTGGCGATGCGGCGGTACAGCCTGTCGTTTTGTATGGCGTAATCTGGATATTTACCGGGGCTCTCCAACACCGCTGCCGTCAGCCGCTGTAGCCATTTACAAGTTGACGCTGCCTCTGGCTCCACGTGTGCGCGGCCGGCCACCTCGCGCGGCTGCCGTGACAGCGCGTCGGCCACCACGTTCAAGGCTCCTTTTCGGTACTGGACATCGAATGTATACTGTTGCAGCTCCAAGGCCCAGCGGGCAATGCGACCAGTGGGACTCTCGATTGAGTTAAGCCATCGCAACGCCAAGTGGTCGGTCACGACGGTAAAGTGATAGCCCTCCAGATAGTGTTGCAGCTTTTGGATTCCCCAAACAATGGCCAGGCACTCCTTCTCCGTGGCGCTGTAGTTGACCTCTGCTTTCTGCAGTTTCCTACTGGCGTAGGAAATCACGTGCTCCTGGCCGTCTACGTTCTGTGTCAAAACCGCGCCCAGCCCATACTCGCTGGCGTCAGTCTGTAGGCAGAAGCGTTGTGTGAAATCGGGGCACGCTAACACCAGCGCTTCCATGAGCTGTCTTTGGATACAATCAAATGCCTCCTGCTGCGGTGTTCCCCAACTCCACTTGTGGCCTTTCTTTAACAGCTCGGTGAGTGGGCCTACCGTTGTGGCGAAATTGGGTACAAAGCGGCGGTACCACGAGGCCATCCCGATGTACTGCCGCAGCTGTTTTAGATTGGCCGGGGGCTTCAGTTCACTTATGGCTGCCACCTTTTCTGGATCCGTCTGTATCCCGTCTTCTGTCACCAGGTGCCCCAGGTAGCGTATGGACCTGCGAAAAAACTCACACTTATCTTGATTTACCCGTAGGTTTGCCGCTCTCAGTCTTCGAAACACCTCCCTCAGGTTACATAGGTGTTCTTCGAGTGTCTTCCCAACCAGAACTATGTCGTCCAGATAGGCAAACGCGTGTGGAGCCATATCCGGGCCGATGACGCTATCTAGCGCCCGCTGTAAGGTGGCTGGGGCGGAGTGCAGGCCAAATGGCATCACTCGTCATTGGAAAAGGCCCCGTCCGGGCACTGTGAAGGCGGTGTATTTGCGGCTGTCGGGCTCCATGGGGATCTGCCAATAACCGTTTCGCAAGTCGATGCTGCTGATGTACTTTGCCTGTCGTAACTGTTCGAGAATATGTTGGATCCTCGGAATGGGGTATGCGTCTGGCTCCGAGCGCTCGTTCAGCTGGCGGTAGTCGATGCACATTCGCCACGCCCCATTCTTCTTGCGTACCAGGACTCTGGGCGCGCTGTACGCGCTATCGGACCGCTCAATACAGCCCTTCGCCAGCAACTCGTCAACCTCGTTGTCAATCACCGCTTGCATCGCCGGATTCCTCGGATAGTAGCGCTGTTTAATGGGCCTGTCGTCTTTCACGCGGATCGTGTGTGTCGCCACCGACGACACGCCCACAATGTTCTCAAAGCGTGGTAATTCCTCCTGAAGGAACGTGGCAGCCTGAGCAGCCTGCTCATCTGTCAGCGTAGCCGCCGATGGGGCAATTGGCTCTGTGGTCACCAATGCCGCACATGGTACTCTGCGGCGCGCCTGACGCCTTCTCCGCCGTCGTCGCTCACGCACATCTCGCATCTCCAGCTTATGGCTGCCGGCGGTGAGCGTACCATAGGCCTTGCTGATGAAATCTAGCCCTAGTGAGAGCTCGTCCTCGCAGCCCGGCAGTGTCAACAGTGGTACCGAGATGCATTTGTCGTCCACTGTTATCGCCGTCATCGTCTCCTCGCAAACAGTTTGTCGCGAGCCGTTGGCCATCGACATCGACACCTCTACACTCCGTACATTCTCCCCACCTGGCTTTCTCAAGCGTCGTGCCAGCGCCGGGCTCACGAAGCTGCGAGTGGCTCCCGTATCCACCACCGCGTCGAGGGCAAGACCACCGCAATCCACCCTCAACACCATCACTCGCGAGCGTTCTGCCACTAGTTTTCCTGCGTGGGCTCGCCTATTGGCTGTATGTGGCGAGCCCCCCTGGCGTTTCCCGCTCTGCGGCGACAGCATTCGTTCGCTTGTATGCCCAGCCTACCGCAATCCCAGCAGTATAGTTGTTGTTGGTTTGGGCAGCATTCGTTGTCGTGCCCCGCCATACCACAGCGTTTGCAAGACCGACCCTGGTGTGCCGACGAGCTCTGCATCTCGGGCCTGGTTGCTGTTGTTCGCGCGGGTGCAGTCTGTAAAGGGACAAAGTCTCGCCTGTTTAACTCACCACCAGATATGGGCTGCGTGTCCGTTGGCTCCGGACGTCGGATCGGAAACCCCCGTGGGCCCATGAACGCTGGTTGGGATGGGCCTGCCCCAATGGTACAGGCCGGAACCAGGCCCAACTCCTCCAGCTCTGCTGCTTGCCGTTTGAATTCTGCCACAGTATGGACATCCTGATGCCGTATCCTGATGTTGATCGCTGGTCGGCTGTTGCAGTAGATGAGCCTCAGCTGCTCCTCTCCGGGCATGTCTGCATCGAGCATCAATTCCAGCATCGCCTTGACGTAGGTCGCAGTGGACTCCGACTCGCCCTGAAAGCGTCGTTGCGCATTCTGTCGCCACCGCTCAATGTGAGGAGCGGCCGGGTACGCTTCTAGCAGTTCCGCGCGGAACTCTGCCCACGACTGGGTCGAGTTTCGCCTTGTGCGGTCCCACGTCAGTGCCGCGCCCTTCAGAATGTTTGGTAACATCGGCACCAAATTATCTACCGGCTCCCCACTCACTTCCGCTTTTTCTTCTAGCCTGCGCAAGAATGCCCGTGGGTCCCCGCTGCCGTCGAAATGCACTCCCCACTGTGCCACCTCCGTGCTCAGGGCTCTTCGCTCCGCTCGTGACATTGTCGAGTGGGCCGAACCAGCCGCGGATGCGGTTGACACGGCCAGCCCTGCCGTCGAGACCATCGACGGTGTGGCGAGGGTCGTTACCACCGTCGTGGCCACGATCTGGTTCGTGGTCACGCATGGCGCCGCTGGCGCTTCTGTCGTATAGGTGGTGGTGGCGGTCACGGTCACTGGTGCAGCCCCAGCTGGTGCTGTTGCCGCTAATGGCCCCGTTGATGGTGTCTTGGGATGCTCGGTCGGTTTTCTTGGCGATGCCGCAGCTTCCGTAGGCGGCAGGTGCATGCCGGGCGAACCTTCCTCTCGCTTGGGGACCTCCAGTTGTGCCTTCGGCGGTACAGGACTCACCGGACGTGACTCATAGCGGGCCGCTAGCAGTTCTAGGCGTGACTGGTGTTCCGGCCCCGCCACTTTCACAAACGTGGCGAAGCGTGTTCTCAGCGTTTCCACGGTGCCCGCGTCGTCGATCCCAAACTCCTCGATCAGCTCCTCCTTCCTCAACGCTCGCACCCAGCTCGTTCGCACCATCACGAGTCAACAGTTCCCGCCTTACGTTTTCCAACTCGCCGCGTGGTCGCGGTCGTGTTTAACCTCACTTTATTTTGGGGTCCCTGCTCGGGCGCCACTTGTAACGTTGCTCTGGCCCGGGTATACTCGTCGGCCAGAGTCGCTGCAAAATTCTTTGTTTGGTTCCCCAGGAATAAAGAGAGCCCGCAGTTACCATTCAAATATGATGCTCGCCGTGTATACAATTTGTCTTTTATTTCCCAAATGTAACAAATAGGAGGGTGCGCTTCAATGCGCGTTCGTTTCCCTCTCCAACCGAACTAACTCCAAAAACTCTCTTCAAC
This sequence comes from Scaptodrosophila lebanonensis, assembly GCF_003285725.1. NCBI lineage: Eukaryota > Metazoa > Arthropoda > Insecta > Diptera > Drosophilidae > Scaptodrosophila > Scaptodrosophila lebanonensis. The sequence continues at coordinate 729,095 of NW_022060606.1, read as the reverse complement.
TTACAACTACTTACACCTACTTAAAAACTACTCATCGGCATCGTGACGACGCGTTGCGTAGCTGGCAGCTGTGCGTCGTTACAACCTGTTATAGTCTCTGAGATCCAGGTGTTCATAGGGACAGACGGACAGACAGACAGGGCTAGATCGACTCGTCTCGTCATGCTGATCAAGAATATATATACTTTGTGGGGTCTGCCACGCCTCCTTCTGCCTGTTACATTTTTCAGCTCCCGCAAACCTAATATACTTCTGTACATTTTATGTACAGAGTATAAAAATATGTTATCTTGTAAATACTTCTGAATAGCATTTGTAGTAAATTTTCGAAATGGACATAACCAGTGATATTTGGATAAATGATCCAACACAATCAACAAACCACTAAAACCTTTTTTGCTTCGAGGATATGGACCTAAAATATCAATATATAAGCGCAAGTCTTACACACCTCACAGTCACGTACAAACTTCCTAATCTAAGTTACCATACCTGGCCAATACAAGTTTCTCCTCATTATTTCTAACGTTTTCGCCATCTTTTGATCACGTCATTGGTCAAACCAACGGGTATCCAAAGTTTCCAACACGCCTGTTTAGCACTTTCAGTACCATCGTTATGCTTAGTTCGTATATATACAAAATTGTCTACTACTTTGATGTCCGGATATTCCAAATCATTTTGCATGATTTTCTCCTTTAGCTCTGTATAATCAGTCTACCTCGGGACTAACTGATTCAATTACTGCTACTTCATCTGAGTACATTCGAGAGAGAGCATTGTCTTTTCCACGTTAAACTTATATCCTTGTGAACGCATAGACCATCGAGCTAACATGCCTTTTAGATGAGGTTGTCGCACTAGACTATCGTGATCATTTATCACCTCAAATTCATGCCATTCTATAAAACAACGAAATTTTTCAATAGCCTCTACTACTGCCAAACATGCACGTTGAGTTACACTATAGTTTCTTTGCGCGGTATTCAACTTTCGCGACATGTATGCTATAGGCCGCTCAACAACATTACCACTTAACTGTACTAGTACTGCCCCAATACCAAAATCGCTGGCATCACAATGCACATTGAATTTTTTTCTTAAAATTTGCATTATGTAAGACAGGTGCTGAAGTTAATACAACTTTGAGTTTGTCAAAAGCAATTTGAGCTTCTGAAGTCCATACAAATTTCTTTTTATTGGAGAGAAGTTCCGTGATAGGGAAAATAAGATCTGAGAAATTGGGAATAAACCCCTATACCAACCTACTACACTCATGAAACCACGCGCTTGTCTTAGTGTCTTTGGTACTGGCCATGCGAGAATCGACTCTACCTTCTTGGGATCAGTTGCACTTTTGTTACTACGAAATTACTCTTTGCCACATTAAGCGTTAAATTTGCCTTTCGAAATTTCTCCGCTAAACGTATTAATACTGCTGCATGAGAATCAAAATCATTTGATAAGACGCACAGGTCATCCAAGTATCCAAATACACAATATTTTAGTTTTTAGATATGCGCGCATTGCTTATGTAGTATTGTTTATTGAATATAATAATTGCAGCTGGTGAACAATTGTGTGGTATAATATGTATTGATTATGATCGCTGCGCGGGGCGATGTGAAGTGACAGACGTCTACGAACCAACTGACTCCAGTTCGTGTGACAGTGAACGAACTGACCGGTCACATACATAACACCCCTTAACACCCAGAGGCAGCATAGAATTGAGTGGCCTGCCTCTTCCGTTGAGATCTTCGTGGTGTTGCCGATGAGGGCGTTGCAACTTCAGGCTGTAAAGCTCCTGATCCATTTTGAGTTTTGAGTCTTTAGGTTCGCAGTCGGACACATTAGCTGGGCTGACACGACTACGAAGTTGATCTTGATGTCGCCGGACGACTCTAGAATCGGATAGGCGTACCTTGTACGAGATTGGGCCAGTTTGATCGGTTACTGCGCCTTCAATCCATTTATGTCCAGGTGAATAATTACGAACCCACTGGACTACCTGTAATAAGAGGTTTAGCATTACCGGAATCGACGACCTTACCAAAGGTTATTTCATGCGGCTGTATCTTGTCAAAGTATGACTTAAGCCCGCGATTGAATAATAGCTCTGCTGGCGAGAGATTTGTAGTAGCATGTGGGGTTGAATGCTGATTAAATAAGTATCTGGCCAAGCTCAGATCAATGTTTTGGTCCTTTCCAAACTTCTTCAAATAGTTTTTGGTACTCTGTACCATCCGCTCTGCTTGTCCGTTAGTAGACGGGTGAAATGGAGCTGAGCGTATGTGCCTTATAACGTTGTTCTCCATGAACAATTTGAATTCTTCCGACGTGAACGCTGTTCCATTATCTGATACCAACTCGTCTGGCAGCCCATGGGTGGCAAACAGCTGTCGGAGAAATTTGATGGCGGCAGCTGCTGAGGTTGAGCTGACCACGCCGACTTCGAGCCATTTCGAATATGAGTCCACGACCAAAATAAATACCTTTCCCAAGAACGGTCCAGCGAAATCGACATGAAGACGCGACCAGGGGCGTTTGGCTGACTCCCAGTGGTGAGTTGCAGTTTTCTTTTTTTCATTGCGATTGTGCTGGCATTCCATGCACCCTTTTACAACGAGCTCGATGTCTGCATCAATGTTTGGCCACCATACATAACTGCGGGCCAATGCCTTCATTTTCACAATGCCTGGATGTGGCGAATGAAGTGCGCTTAAAATTGCTTCTCGAGCAAGTGGCGGGATCACTGCGCGGTTCCCTCACACAATAACTCCTCTATTAGCAGAGAGTTCATTACGACGGCAGTAGAATGGATATAATTTGCTCGAAGGGTCAAATTTGGTGCTGGGCCCTTAACACCCAGTTTAAAACTTTCGAGAGATTGATATCTTTCGAAGTTTGGGACGCAATCAGTTCAGAACTCACGATTGGCTTTGCTACCAGTTCAATCATTAATACGTCCTCGCTAGTTGCTGTTTCTACTTCTGATGGTACTGGACAACGACTCAAGAAGTCTGCATTTCCAATTTTTGATCCAGCACGATGTATCAGTGTATAACTATAGGCATTGAGAAAGATTGATCTTCGCAGCATAACTGATGAAATGACATCCGGTACTCTTTTCGACGCGTTGAAAATTCCCAATAGTGGACGATGATCTGTAACTAACGTAAAAGAACGGCCATACAGATAATTGTGGAATTTTTTGACTCCTGATATAAGCGCTACGGCTTCTCTATCAATTTGCGAGTAGTTCCGTTCAGCTTTTGACAACGTTCTAGAATAAAACGCTATTGGTTTCTCAGTGCCGTCTGGTAATTTATGACTTAGGACTGCTCCGAGTCCGTAAGGCGATGCGTCACATGTTAGTATTAATGGTAGTTCCTCATTGTAGTGTACTAACACGTCGCTCGATGTAACTAAACTCTTTAGTTCTTTGAAAGCTCTCTGATGTTCTCCGTCCCATTTCCAGCGCGCATGCTTATCTAGGAGGCGATGTAAAGGTTCCGCAACGGTTGCTTTTTGTGGCAAGAATGCATGGTAAAAGTTTAGCAGTCCCAAGAATGACTGTAATTGCTTCTTGTCGTTGGGTGCTGGTGCGTCGAGAATTGCCTTTACCTTGTCAGTAGTTGGCCGAATTCCACATGCATCGATCTTGAAGCCCAAAAATTCTATTGATGGCACTCCAAACTGACATTTGTCTCTGCGTAGGCGTAACCCTGCCTTGTCAAAACGCGAGAACATATGTATGAGCCTTTCCGCAAGCTCTTCTTCTGTTTTTCCCATTACGACTATATCATCAAAATAGGACAAAACGCCGTGGATATTTTGTAGAAGATTCTCGATGAAACTCTGGAAAATCCCTGGCGCTGATGATATGCCAAATTGTAGCCGTGTTACTTTGTATGCTCCCTTGTGTGTGCATACCGTTTGAAGCAATGCTGAATTGTCATCGACTACAAGCTGTTGGTAAGCTTGTGCTAAATCTATTTTTGCAAAAATCGATCCTCCTTCGATCGAAGCTAATAGGGTATTGACGCCTGGAATTTGATAGCAATGAGGTTTGATTGCTTTATTTAATGTTGATTTATAGTCGCCGCAGATGCGTATGGATCCATCCTTCTTGACGACTGGCACGATTGGTGTTGCCCAGTCAGAGTATTCTACTGGCTCCAAAATGCCTTGTTTGCATAATCGCTCGATCTCTTCTTCGACCAGACCCTTGATTGCGAAAGGTATACGGCGCGGTGACAGACGCACAGGGGCGACGCTCGTATCGATATGCAGTGTAACTGGCGGACCGTTATGGCGCCCCAGTTCTGTAGCGAGTAAATGCTCATACTCACTGAGCACGGATTTTATGTTGACGCCACTGTTGACTGCAAACACGCCTTCGATGCGTATGCCCAGTGCGTCGAACCAGTTGCATCCTACCAAATTTGAGCCTCCTACATTGGCGATGATCAGTGGCAGATTGTCAATCTTACGACGATTGTAACGAATTGACACATCAATGACACCCTTAATCGGAATTTGGTTGCGTTGGTAATCCGTTAGGTCCAAGTCACACTTGGCGAGATCTGGCTGTCCTTGAGCCCAGATATTGTTGAACGTGGTTTCCGTCATTATGGTCACTGGCGACCCTGAATCCACTTCAAAAGAACACGTGCACCCATTGATGACAAGAGAAATTGACCTCTTCTGATTTACCAACGGCACGATTTTGTTGACAGATTCTCCACGAGACGATCTGTGTGTTGACATCCCTCGATGTCTTTGCTGTGAGTTGGGTGTTGATATAGATCTAGTCGACTTCGCTGTGTCAGGGCTACGGCACACTCGTTTAAGATGCCCTTTATGACCGCAGGCATGGCACACAGTATCATGGTGGGGGCACTGCTTGCGGGAATGTCGGCCTCCGCAGCCGCCACATACTTGTCCATCGTATTTGTTGTTGACTGTACCGCGCTGGGAATGCCGGTAACGATTCATCTTAATAATATGAACGGCCTCGCCAGTTTGTCTAATAGCCATGGCACTGATCGCTGCTGCTTCATTAGACATGGCGCGTTCTAAGGCTCGTTGCACAGTCAAATCCTTATCTGCCAAGAACCCTTTCTGCAGACCTTCATCTCTTAACCCACATACGAATCGGTCGCGCAACATCCGATCTAACGCCGCTCCAAATTTGCAATCGACTGCTAATGTACGAAGTGCTGCCATATAGTTGCTAACGGACTCATCCACGTGTTGGTCTCGTTTGTGAAAGTGGTAGAATGCGGCGATTTCGGAGGGACGTGGAGACAAATGGTCGGTTAGAGTTTTGTAAATATCGGCTAATTTCAATTCACTGACCTGTTTAGGAGATGCCAATGATGTCAAAAGGTCGTACAAGGGCCGCTCCGGCAAGCGTAAGAAATGCCGCCTTTTTCCGCTCTTCCTCTTTAACATCATTGGCCAGCAGGAACAAATTAAAGCGCTCCATATACGTTGACCATTTGTGCGGATGACCCAAGTCGAACGGCTCCAGACTTCCAACCCCAGCCATGTGAGTAATTTTTGCACTCACTCGATCAGTAACATGTGATTCTCCACCTTCACTTTTAACGACTGCCTCGTCGCTACTACTCGATGCTTGCTCGCTGTTCTCTAGACTAGCCATGCGTTATCAGCAGAACAGTTACTCCGAATTACTGCACTTTTCTTGGTATGTTTGCAGCTACGCACAACAATGACCACGCTGCATACAATATGGAATTTGTTCGATTCCTCTTCACCCCGCTTGTCTTTTGCGAGTTCTCCTTTCGCACCAATTTCGTGAACACGCGGTTGTTGGGTAATTATGCACTGAGGTATGTACAGCCGTATGTACACATAACTTTTAAACAGTGTACGCACTCTAAATATTTTATTTTATCCCATCCTCGTCGCCAGTTTTAGATATGCGCGCATTGCTTATGTAGTATTGTTTATTGAATATAATAATTGCAGCTGGTGAACAATTGTGTGGTATAATATGTATTGATTATGATCGCTGCGCGGGGCGATGTGAAGTGACAGACGTCTACGAACCAACTGACTCCAGTTCGTGTGACAGTGAACGAACTGACCGGTCACTTACATAACATTAGTCAAGGAGGAATTAACTCGTCCATGAGGCGACACATCATTTAGGTACTGTAAATGCTGTGAGGTGCTTTGACTCGTCGCTGAGCGGTATTTGCCAGAATGCGTTCTTTTAGAAATTATATTTGCCTTAGGCAGTCTAGCGAATATGCCGTCAATGCTGGGTAAAGGATATGCGTCCTTTCTAGTCACCTCATTAATTTTTCGAGCGTCTAAGCACAGGCGAAGCTTTCCTGGTTTAACAACTAAGCGAATTGGTGAACTCCACGCACTATGTGATCGTTCTATCACTCCTCAAGAAAGTATTCGATCTATTTCTTGAAACATGAGTTTCTCCACTACAGGTGATACTGGATAAAATCTCTGCTTAATTGGATCTGATTCTCCTACGTCAATTTTGTGTTTCAGCAATGGTGTTCTGCCCAATCCCTGCTGATCACAATTTGAAAAAACTTTATAATGGCCTCAAGTCAACTGTGCTGTTCTGCATTCAAAGGGAGTTTGTTTTCTGATACCATATCTGTAACATCCTCAGTTGGTGATGCATCTAAAGCCGATAAAGGTCCTGGTGCCAACTTAAAAGTTTTCGAGAAATCAGTGCCTAAAATGACTCGCTTTTCGATCGACGGAATAATGTAAAATGTTAGAAGTCTTCGTTTGTCTTTATATCTCACTTCTACACAAACTAAACCTTCGACAACCTGAATCTGTCCGTCCGCTGTTTTAACGCATGATTTAAGTTTTCTAAATCATGTGTATTTACTCCAATCCATTGCTGCTAGGTCCGCACCTATACAATTAATGTTTGCACCGGTGTCTAGTAAGCCGAGTTCAGTGAAATGAAAAAATGAAAATGCAGCATACAGACGACCATCCGACGTTTCGTTTACTACTGCCGATATAAGCAACTGCCTTGTTGTCGCTGCAGGCACTTCAACGGGTCCTATTAACCTTGAGTTATCTGCTAACGAAAAGTTAAGTTCTGGTTCTGGTATCTTTAGTTGAGGGCCACCCGCCTGTTGTCTACAGATGGTCAAGGACGGGAGTTTCCCGACCGTCTCAAACACACTTCACACTGGGGTTTGTATACATTTTTCGCTCCCAACCATAGCAAAATATAGTTCGCTCCTTCAAACACATATCCCATACATGTCCTTCTCCATCGCAATTCCAACAAACTAGTCGTCTCACTTCCCGCTGCACTGCCTCCACTGAAATACCTACCTTTTGTAGTAGCCGATTCAAATAGAATGCTATTGTAATGATTCACTTTACTTTAATTATAAACCCCTGACCCACCCTACTTTTATTTATACAAGAACCGCTACGTGGCTAGCGCCAGTATCGTATGATTATACCGTTAGAGAGAGACCAAAAGCTCAGCTTAACACGCGGTTCAGACGGTCGCTAAACTGAGGCGGTCAAATGTTCAAAGCCCTTAGTCAAGTGCGGACGTACATGGGTAGTGAGAACCAAAGTAAACTAAAGTTTCCACGTGCCTTAATCAGTTGCATAAAATTTTATAAGTGCCATAAAGGGGCGAGACGGACACATATTGAGCCTTAACAAACAAATAGAGTGCAGTGATTTTCTTCTTTGAGCAAACCCCAAAATAGAAAGGTATGGATGAGTGTTTCCAAAGTTCATTAATTACAAACATAACTTATTGTAGTCCAGTGCCAGTCTAGCCGCCTTCTGCCAACATTTGTCATCAATTCGGCAGCGTAGAAGGGTGGGGCTGGAGAATTGGCAGCGTTTTAGAGTCGACGCGGGCTTCGCTGAGATATCGGTGACTACGTGACCTTGAACACGTGCCCGACACCTAGTACTCCACAGCTGTACCCGACCTGTACGCTCCCGCACTCCTACAATTTGGCGATAGCGGTGCCCACGCGGCTACATCATTCACGTTTGGGAAGCTACACCAAAGCAGACGTCGGAGTAGATACCCAAAAGCTTTGAAGTATCAGTCGGTCGTAGCGAAGCGAAGTTTAAAAGTTAAAAATGTAAAAGATGCACCTAGGTGAATGATGTACCAATAGTTGGTGTTGTTTTTTTTTTTGTCTTCCTTTTGGTTTCTACCGAAGCGATAAGATCGTCAGCTGCTATTATTTTTGCCTTAAGCTATAATATTTACAATATTTTTAATATTTAAGCGGATAACTATAACCGCCAGGATGGTTATGATAAAGGAAATGCGATATTTATTTTGATTGATTTAAGTCTTAGTTTGAATTCTGAAGTACAAACTAACTGATACTTCAATAATAATTCATATCATAATAATTCAATATCTCCACATTTATAATGATTTTGTTGTTAAACAGCGCGTCATCGTCATCTTGGGACCAACGATTGCGACCGGAATGCTGAGTGAGTAAAAATTAATGGTACCTATTACAATATATATATTACCATACAATGATAAATATGGAGATTTAAATTCTTTTGTCGATTTGGAGTAACAAACAAATAAATAATAATAAAACACATATATACTTATATATAAATTTGATACCCGACTCAAGTAGAATGAATTAGCACGTTCAAGCGAAATTCTATTGCATTTTCTTTATTTTGATTAGTTTTTTTTTTCCGTGCGACAATGATTTAATGTTAATGAATTGAAATTTTGTTATGAACGAAAACGAATCTCTATGCCATGAAATAATCATAATGTATGTTATATGAAATATTATCCTCTAGATAATTTAGTTAGGTAAATCTAAGGTTCTTTTTTTTTCTTTATATACACATTCTTTTTTTCTTCTTTTTGTAAAACTCAACCAAAAAAAACAAAAATGTTCTTTATTAAAAATATGAATTATTCTTGAATTGAAATAATGAGTCCTTAAGTTTGTTATTTAGTCTGTCGAGTAGTCACGCTGAATTCTCACAAAATACGATGAAGAGGTAAAGCCTTTACATAGGGGGCAACCCAAATTTAATTGGCTGTTGTCATGGTTGGGGGGGTAATTCTTCTGTATGCGCATTTTTATTTTGCATGTGTAACCCGTGTAGTTCGGTGAGAAAAAACCCCGACCGATCCGACGAGCTAGACCTGAGCACAGCAAGAATGCGCAACCTCGAGCCCTACTACACATTCAACCTTTTGAGGTATCGTTTCCTCAGGGGGGAGGGAGATTAGTGGTACACTACACATTTAAATGGCGCCCAACGTGGGGCTAGATCATACGTTTGTTTAGCAAATATCTGGAAGAACAAACTTGCTTTCAAATAAGGTAACAAAGTAGAAACTGGAATTTAGCCCGTCTAAGCTCTAAAAGACCAGCCAAATTAAGATCACATAGATTTTGCATTACGAAGCTCGGAAGTGTTTCTTTTTTAAGGTATCTAGAAACTGTTATGGATTAGGCGATTTCAATTCGGATTTGAGGATTGGTCGACCAAAATAGATCTAGGTAGCCAGGTAAATACATCTTCAGGAGTTTTTTTTTTTTTTTATATATATATGGAAATACTAAGTCGGAAGCATTCTCGAGTTGTTATGGATTACAATGTTCTGGACAGTTCGGACGTTGTCCAACAATTTAGTATACTCTCCAATCAAATTAACAATAGCCACTAGTTTTAATAGTAGTAAATTGTACCGTATCTATTTCGGCCTGATTTTTGAATATTTTGTGAGTATCAGTAGTAAGATGAAAGACAGATTGCGTGCTAAGACAATATTATATTTGGAAAAATTTAAACGCTGTTCTTAATTGAATCACGGCGTTGACTTAAACAGATTTGACAGAATGCCGCTACATCATAGTAACGAAAATATAGAAGCTGCCCTGGAGAGGCAGGACCCTTTTTGTGGTATATATAATGAGGTTATGACAGCAGAAGATCTGGCGGCACACACTCCTTGCAAACACAGATTCCACAAGAACTGCATTGTCGAAGTTATCAGGGTTAAACCTAAGTGCCCGATATGTGCTGTAGATTGTACGTTTATGCAATTAACGTACTCAAACAATAATTTAGCGGCTGAACTAAGTTCAGCAGGGGCAATACCGCCTAACGGTGTAGAATCGTTGGAGGTTACGGATAACTCATTGGTATCTAAAGGGGCTTCCAAACATAAGCGAGGGAGAGGTAGGGGCGCTACTCCTAAAATAGGGATGTCCACTAGATCGACGTCGCGAGTAAATTTAGGTCCGGTACATAATGAACCACCTTCACAGAGTAGTTCATACCTCAATTCGAAGGATGAGATAGAGAACTATGTACGATCCGCCATCTCAGTCCAACAAGCACAGATGCTAGAAGAATTACAGTCTATCTTCAGCCAAAATTTAGAGTCGTGCATTCAAAGGCAATTAGCTAATCTTCAGCTGAACCAATCAGAATCAGCAACGTCGAATTACACAAGAGGGATACGAGAATCTCCTCCCATTTTAGAGGTTGATAATAGCCATTCGTCTAATACTAGAAATCAGAGTAGACCCAGTTTACGGTTAGCACTCGAAAAGGCAGCCGGAATTATCCAAAATTGGCGAATCAAGTATGATGGTTCAAAGCAATGCATGCGTGTAGAAGAGTTCATTTATCGTATTCGTGCTCTGACCGAACAGAATTTAAATAGAGACTATCAACTGTTGTGTGATCACCTGTACCTTTTGTTCGCGGGTAAAGCAAGCGATTGGTACTGGAAGTTTCACCGTGATCACATTAATTTCACATGGGAAACTTTTTGTAAAGAATTTCGCGAAAGATTCGAGGAGAGAGAAACCGATTTGGATATTTGGGAAGATATCAGGAAAAGACGCCAAGGGGAGAATGAACCATTTGACAATTTCCAATACGCTATTGAAGATCTAGCAGATAGACTTCAAAGGAGTACGTCCGAAGAGCAGCTGGTAGACATTTTAATCAGAAACTTTAAGCCCAATCTTCACTATGAACTATTGCATTTAAAAATTTCGAAAAGGCCTCAATTGCGTGAAGCGGTTCGTAGGCATGAACAGTTTTATTCAGTAATGAAGTCTTACAGGCCACGTGCTCTTCGGTCACATGTGACTGAACTAACAACAATCACAGAGAACCAAGCCAACATTGACAACGCAGAAATTTCAGAAGAAGTTCTAGCTATACAAAGAAGGTCCACGACGACCATCTGTTGGAACTGTGACCAAGCTGGTCATAGATTCGATGATTGTCTCGAGCCAAGAAATATATTTTGCTATGGGTGTGGTGCCAAAGAGATCTTTAAACCAAGATGTCAAAAATGTAACCCAACGGGAAACTAACGGGCGGATGTGTCACAAAACAGCAAATAGACACATCCGGTGAACTTGCGCAAAATGATGTACAGTCAAGGATTCAATTATCAGTTCTCAATTCAGCTGAGAGTACCCCTTGTACTAAATTCATTCCTTATCATGTTAGATTAGACAATTACAATAAAGCGCGGGAAAGGATCTTCGCTGATGTAAATCATATATCGTGTAGAATTAATTACAAGCCTAAACGCTCCACGCAACGTTTAAGATCATTTTGGAAAACTATTCGAGCCAACCATAAGAAGATAGTATCAGCTGTTTTGCTGAATGCAGACAATCGTCTATATACGGAAGTGGAGATTGAAGGGGAAAAATATTTAGCATTGCTTGATTCAGGCGCTACAATAAGTTGTATGGGAGGAACTGCAGCGACGGCATGGATGGCAAACCACAAAGTTAAAAGATGTTGTGGGAACATTCGTACTGCCAACGGAACGGAAAGCAAAGTGGTAGCAAAGTTTACTGCTAAAGTAACATATCTGCGGAACACGGGAGAACTCGAATTTTTCATTATCCCTGGGCTAAAACAAAACGTATACTTAGGGATTGATTTTTTGAGCAAATTCGGTCTGCTTAACAAAATAACGACTTCAGTAGAGGTGTCTGAGTTGGATGTAGGGTCCGCCAATAGCGCAGACGAGTCACTTAAATTACATGTGTTGTCGAAAGAGCAGCAGCAGCGTCTCAATTCAGTAATAGACATTTTTCCTTCATTCGCTAAGGCAGGATTGGGACAAACCAACTTGATTAAGCATTCCATTGATGTAGGACCAGCAGTACCCATAAAACAACGTCATTGGCCAGTTTCGCCAGCGGTAGAAAAGCTCATGTTTGCGGAGGTAGACAACATGTTGTCATTAAACGTTATAGAAGAATCGAGTAGCCCCTGGAGCAGCAATTACTAGTAAAAAAGGGTGAAAAATATCGACTATGTCTGGATTCCAGAGAAGTAAATAAGGTGACGAGACGGGACGCCTATCCGTTACCACACATAGATGGCATCTTAAGTCGGTTGCCACCAGCAAGCTTTATCACCGGCTTAGACATGAAGCATGCATATTGGCAAATTCCGCTTGATGAACAATCACGCCAATATACTGCCTTCACCGTGCCTAACAGACCTCTTAACCAATATAAAACAAGAGAGAACGCTACAGTCGAGCAAGCCCGACAGTGTAATACCCTGTACCCAGGTAAACTTCCGTCACTGAGTTATATGCGCCCATAGCAGCAGTAAAAAGAGGAAGAAGAAGAGCGAACTTGTTGCTGCAGTTTGGGGAGGTTGTACTGGCGAGAATTTGTTTGGCTAATAACTTTTCTTAGAATTGACCGAATTGAATAAAATTTTGAACAACAGTAGACAATTATATATAAATTATGTGTGCAAAGTTTGGTTTAGGTAGCATTTGAAATGTGGACGCTATTGACGAAATTCTGTAGCGGGGGAAGGGGGGGAAAATTAAAAAAAAAAAAATAAACTCGTCCTTACTCGGACCTAGGAGAATCTGGATGCCAACTTTGGTTATTCTAGCTTTTATAGTTTCCGAGATCCTTGCGTTCATCCAGACGGACGGACAGACGGACGGACAGACGGACGGACAGACGGACAGACGGACGGACATGTCTAGACCGATTTCTCTCGTCATGCTGATCAAGAATATATATACTTTATGGGGCCGGAGATGCTTCCTTCTGTATGTTACATACTTTGCACAAACCTAATATACCCTTTTTACCCTACGGGTACAGGGTATAATGATGCCTTTCGGATTGTGTAATGCCGCACAAACCCTCTGTCGCCTTATGGACCAGGTAATACCAGCCCATCTGCGCACAAGAGTCTTTGTATATTTAGACGATTTGTTAATTCTTTCGGAGGATTTCGATTCTCATCTTGTTTTGCTGCAGGAGATAGCCTTGTGTTTACGTAAGGCAAATCTAACTATTAATGTAGAACAAGATAGAACGCTACAGTCGAGCAAGCCCGACAGTAAAATAGCCTGTACTCTCCAAAAAAAGAAAAATAAAAAAAAAAAATTTAAAAAAAATAAAAAAAAATAAATAATTTAAAAAAAAATGAATGAATGAATTTATTAATTAAATTAAATTAGAATACATGTTTATGTTCAGTTTTAACAGCATACATTTACATCACGTACCTATGCGTGTTTATATGCGTGTATGTATGCAGCACAAAGTTGAACCAAAGCAGCAACAACAACAACAGCTGCGGGCAGCGCTGCCGACAGAGCTGCAGGCAGCGCATGAGCAGCGATTTTACTTATGGCTATAACTTTCTTCAGAATTGACCTATCATGATGAAATTTGGCACACAAACACATTAGTATCAACTGGGTGTACCTACCAAAATTTATTTCAAAATTCCGAGAATTACGGAAGTTATAAGAAAAAACATGAATTGCGGGGGAGTGGGGGCGTGCATCGAAAAAAAACTCAAACTCGTACTTTCTCGGTCTGAGGAGAATATGGAAACCAAGTTTGATTATTCTAGCTCTTATACTCTCTGAGATCCTTGCGTTCATACGGACAGACAGACGGACAGACGGTCAGACGGACAGACGGACGGACGGACACGGCTATATCCACTCGGCTTCTCATCCTGATCAAGAATATATATACTTTGTGGGGTCTGCCACGCCTCCTTCTGTGTGTTACATACATGCGCACAAAACTCGTATAGCCTTTCACCCTTTGGGTACAGGCTATAAAAATCCAAGTTCTGTATGCGAGAGATCAAATATCTTGGCTTTATCATCGGACAAGGACGTATAATGACAGACTCTGATAAAATCAAATCGATCAGAGAGTTCCCAGTTCCTACCACAGTGAAACAATTGCGTCGGTTCTTAGGTTTGGCCGGATGGTATCGACGGTTCGTCGAAAATTACGCCACCGTAAGCTTTCCATTGACAGAGCTGCTAAAGAACAAGAAGTCGCTGGAGTGCAAATGCTACACAAGCATTTGAAGCATTGAAGAATTGTTTAACTGTAGCCCCTATATTGATTACACCAGATTTTTCGAAGCAGTTTATTTTGTTATGTGATGCTAGCACATATGGCATTGGGTGTGTGTTGGCGCAGGAACAAAATGGAGTCGAATTACCAATAGCCTACATGTCAGAGAAATTAACAAAAGCTCAGCGTAATTATTCCGTTACCGAGTTGGAATGCTTAGCTGTGTTAAAGGGTATTAAAAAATTTCGGGCGTACATAGAAGGTCAAGACTTCGTTGTTATCACTGATCATGCCTCGCTACAATGGTTAATGCGACAAAAAGATTTATCGGGTAGACTAGCTAGATGGTCCATGAAATTACAAGCGTTCACTTTTACCATAACCCACAGGCGCGGGTGAGAAAACGTCGTTGCAGATGCATTATCACGTCAGAATGAACCAGCAGTGGAGGAGTTCGTATCTAACGGTCCTATGGTTGATCTTCAATCTACACACTTTCAATCGGCTGAATATTTGAGCCTAATAGAACGAGTTAAAGTTAATCAAGCCAAACTACCCGATTTGAAGGTTGTGGATAATTACGTGTATAAAAGAACAGATTTTAGTAATGGCATTTCGTCTGAAGATAGCAGTGCTTGGAAACTGTGGGTCCCTTCTGCGTTAGTCCCTGATATTTTATTTCAAGCGCATGATTCACCAAGCTCAGCCCACTGTGGAATGGCAAAAACGGTAGAGAAACTAAGACGTTATTTGTTTTGGCCTCGAATGGTCACCAAAATACGAGCTTATATATCGGACTGTGTCGTTTGTCGCACCACAAAGAGCCCCAATATAGTCTTAAAACCTCCAATGGGTAAACCGTTAACATCTGATAGACCATTTCAGAAACTTTATTTAGATCTACTAGGTCCATACCCAAGAACTAAAAATTGTAATATTGGGTTACTTATCGTCGTGGATCACAATACGAAATTTCATTTTCTCAGTCCGCTTAAGAAGTTTACAGCACCTAAAATATGTGAGTACTTAGAAAGCGCCATATTTTATACTTTTGGAGTTCCAGAAGTTATTGTGACAGATAACGGGAGTCAATTTAGGTCTAGTATTTTTGAAGCGTTCTTGACCCAGTTTGGCGTAACGCATCGCTTTACGGCTGTATACTCACCGCAGGCCAATGCCAGTGAAAGATTAAATCGATCAGTTTTAGCAGCTATACGCGCTTATATCGACCACGAACATGAGAATTGGGATTGTCATCTGAGTGCTATAAGTGGTGCACTAAGAGCAACTCTGCACCGAAGCACCGATTATTCGCCCTATTTCTTGGCATTTGGAAAAAACATGATTCTTAATGGGAAAGATTACGCGCTTTTGCGCAACTTAAATTTGCTAAAAGATGACGTGAGAATTGACCACAAAGATATACTACAATTGGCCCGACAAGATGCTAAACATAACATAAGCAAAGCTCATGACGACAACGCGCGCAGGTACAATCTGCGCAGTCGCGATATTGAACTGCGTACAGGTGATGAAGTTTTTGCTAGGAATTTTGCCCAGAGTAAGGCCATCAAAAAGTTTTCTTCGAAATTAGCCCCGGTTTTTGTTACCGCCAAAGTTTCCAAGAAACGGAGTCCCTATTATTATGAGCTCACGGATACTACCGGAAAGAAAGTAGGTGTATTTCACCTGAAAGACATACAAATCAAACGGAAGATTTAAGATGGGCATTCTTCAGACAAAGCTTCTTCGAATGAGTCTTGCCGCTTCATCTGTGGTGTAGTAGCCGATTCAAATAGAATGCTATTGTAATGATTCACTTTACTTTAATTATAAAACCCTGACCCACCCTACTTTTATTTATACAAGAACCGCTACGTGGCTAGCGCCAGTATCGTATGATTATACCGTTAGAGAGAGACCAAAAGCTCAGCTTAACACGCGGTTCAGACGGTCGCTAAACTGAGGCGGTCAAATGTTCAAAGCCCTTAGTCAAGTGCGGACGTACATGGGTAGTGAGAACCAAAGTAAAGTTTCCACGTGCCTTAATCAGTTGCATAAAATTTTATAAGTGCCATAAAGGGGCGAGACGGACACATATTGAGCCTTAACAAACAAATAGAGTGCAGTGATTTTCTTCTTTGAGCAAACCCCAAAATAGAAAGGTATGGATGAGTGTTTCCAAAGTTCATTAATTACAAACATAACTTATTGTAGTCCAGTGCCAGTCTAGCCGCCTTCTGCCAACATTTGTCATCAGTTCGGCAGCGTAGAAGGGTGGGGCTGGAGAATTGGCAGCGTTTTGGAGTAGACGCGGGCTTCGCTGAGATATCGGTGACTACGTGACCTTGAACACGTGCCCGACACCTAGTACTCCACAGCTGTACCAGACCTGTACGCTCCCGCACTCCTACAATTTGGCGATAGCGGTGCCCACGCGGCTACATCATTCACGTTTGGGAAGCTACACCAAAGCAAACGTCGGAGTAGATTCTTTTGTTACCACTGTATCCGCAACACCTCCCCGTACCCGAAAAGCGGAATAATTGAGTATAGACATATATATATTTCGTTCATACCCGTACCCAAAAGCTTTGAAGTATCAGTCGGTCGTAGCGAAGCGAAGTTTAAAAGTTAAAAATGTAAAAGATGCACCTAGGTGAATGATGTACCAATAGTTGGTGTTGTTTTTTTTTTGTCTTCCTTTTGGTTTCTACCGAAGCGATAAGATCGTCAGCTGCTATTATTTTTGCCTTAAGCTATAATATTTACAATATTTTTAATATTTAAGCGGATAACTATAACCGCCAGGATGGTTATGATAAAGGAAATGCGATATTTATTTTGATTGATTTAAGTCTTAGTTTGAATTCTGAAGTACAAACTAACTGATACTTCAATAATAATTCATATCATAATAATTCAATATCTCCACATTTATAATGATTTTGTTGTTAAACAGCGCGTCATCGTCATCTTGGGCCCAACGATTGCGACCGGAATGCTGAGTGAGTAAAAATTAATGAATTATCACGTTCAAGCGAAATTGTATTGCATTTTCTTTATTTTGATTAGTTTTTTTTTTCCGTGCGACAATGATTTAATGTTAATGAATTGAAATTTTGTTATGAACGAAAACGAATCTCTATGCTATGAAATAATCATAATGTATGTTATATGAAATATTATCCTCTAGATAATTTAGTTAGGTAAATCTAAGGTTCTTTTTTTTTCTTTATATACACATTCTTTTTTTCTTCTTTTTGTAAAACTCAACCAAAAAAAACAAAAATGTTCTTTATTAAAAATATGAATTATTCTTGAATTGAAATAATGAGTCCTTAAGTTTGTTACTTAGTCTGTCGAGTAGTCACGCTGAATTCTCACAAAATACGATGAAGAGGTAAAGCCTTTACATAGGGGGCAACCCAAATTTAATTGGCTGTTGTCATGGTTGGGGGGGTAAAGCAGAGGGACAATACCACCTGAGTTCCCTCTTTCAGGCGTAAATAGATGGCAACAATTTAACTTTGTATGGTCGGTTCCTGAATATTGCTTTTTTTTTTATTTTATTAATCCTTCACATCCTATAGAATTCTTCTGTATGCGCATTTTTATTTTGGATGTGTAACCCGTGTAGTTCGGTGAGAAAAAACCCGACCGATCCGACGAGCTAGACCTGAGCACAGCAAGAATGCGCAACCTCGAGCCCTACTACACATTCAGCCTTTTGAGGTATCGTTTCCTCAGGGGGGAGGGAGATTAGTGGTACACTACACTTTTTGGAAGACAACGATTGTTCGGTATCAATTTCAACTTCAGAAGCCATAGGGTTTTGGAATAATGTTGGTTTTTGAATTGGTTTGTCGAGCATCTTCTCCTATCAAATGTTCTCGACATTGCACTAGTTAAAGTAGATGTGATACGGTATGTATTGGAATATACAATAACGCTTCTCATACTTCTGGGATAAGATTTCGCTGCAGAAGTAAAATAAAAATAAAGGGATACTCAAGTGGGACACTATTTTCATTACGTCTTCGAAAAACGAATGGAAAGTCTCATCTAGTTGTTGCTTCCTAGCTCTGATTTCTTCTAAAATTATATCATAATCTTTGTTGTCGTGGTATTGGCTTTTAAGGGCCATACAGAATTCTACCCAATCTACCACATCAACTTCCTTTCGATACCTCCACTACCAATCCCGCGCCTTTCCCACTAACAAAATATGCAAATTTTTACATAACTGGGAAAAATTGTTGTGTAATGTATCTGCCGTCAACACTGTAATTCGATACAAAAATTCTTGCACAGTAGGACATTTTGGGGATCCATCGAATTTGATGCACCAACTCTGCACTATATAAGTGACTTTCTCCGCATCTCTGGTAAGCAAAGTATTTTCTGGTATTGGCGAGGCGATCCTTGCATTTGGTGAAATAGGCTGCCTCACATTCGTTGTCTGGTAGTGCCGACTCGATTCAAGCTTACGCTTGCCATCTTTCGTTCAATTATATTTTCTAATCTCTCAAAACAGGCATCATGCGCTGTTTTGGTGGTCTGTCCTTTCTCCTCTACGTTATATCGAGTGTTACTTTCTCTGGTAATATTTGCCGTAGTCTCAGAAACCTGACGATTGTGATCTACATTACTTTTACTACGCGTATTTTTAGCTGTATTTTAGCTGGTTGCTCCTTCTCCACTGGTTGTTGGAACAATTACCCTGGCAAATGGTTGCAAATCGTTTATGTGACACAACGCTTGACAAACCTGACCTCTATGTCATCCTCCATAATGCGTATATCTTCTCTGCTACGTGTTACAGGCATATTCTAAATGTTATTAATCCTTATAGCACTTGCGTAAATATATTTATTTATTTATTTTATTTTTTATGTTTATTTGTTGTTTTGTTTACTTTTTTGGTAAGCAAAATTGTACGGAAGTAAAGGGTGCCTATTAGCTGTTGTAGGGAGATTCAAGCCGTAGCCTTAACCCCAGGAAAAAAGGTAAAGCTTAGCATAACACGTGTATTCTATCAAATGTAGAAAAACTTTGTGTATAAGATACAAACACTGCCACAAAAAAAGATGTAATAGAAAATTAAAGAAAAATGTTTTCAGTTGAGGCCCAACACATATACATGAAATCTTCGAGTTCTGTGGTTGTATGATTGGACCTTGTCCACCTAATACAAAATTCCTGCAGACCCTCGCAAAAGAAAATCTATACATGCAGTACTTCAAGTAAAAACTTAATAGGTTAGAATAGAATTTTAGAAAATTTCTTCTTTACTGCCTTCTTGTCTACGGACACATAGCGGATGTTTATTTGATCCTGGTCAATATGCCGGAGGCATAACCAGTTAAACATTCATTTCCTATTGATAGTAAACAACTTAATTGTAAACATCAAGATGGCCTGGTACTAATTGCAATCAAACATAAATCAGAATCACAGTGGTTGCACATTTGGACTGGCCAACAAATTCGTACCTCCAACTATCATCCCCTGACTAGAAAACTACATTTGGTGTTACGTCAATGTCTCTTAATGAATTTAATCATCATAAATGAAGCCGTTACCACTCAAAAAAACCTTAGTAACTTGCCGGTCGTAATCTCGGAACATTTCAATAAGTACGCAATTCCAAAACTAGTATACTAAAATTGTTTCTGATCAGCAACTCAACAATTGATAGCTGTTTAAAATTAAAATAAAAGAAACTTTGATGATTCTAAGGTTAGGAAAAATTTCAGCATGTTCTGACATTTGCTGCTCTCTCGTGCACTGGTGTTTTGTTCGTACCTAATTCCCCACATTGATGTCCGATTAGGTTAAAAAAAGAACACGCCGAAACTGATTGAGCCTAAAACGCTGAAAGTGGTCGGCCCCATGTTGGGCACCAAATTATGTAATGTACAGGGCCACTTACTTCCTTGGTATGCGCCAAAACGGAAGACCAAATGGCACTGACGTTTGCACGCAAAACTATGTAACACAACGAACATAGAATGATGGTTTACCATACTGAAATGGCTGCACGCTGTGCTCAAAGCGATATAATGGATCTAGATCTTTGCTCTGTAACCGGGTCCTCGTACAGGTTGCTATTGTTGGGAACTTGTCGGAGTGGATTCTCTGGGATACGACCAGCATACAGTCCGTGGGGGGGTTCTTTGCCTTGTCCATCCAACATACCCACACTACATAAAATAATAGAATCCTTGCTTCTTTGGTGGTTAACAGACAAATTAATCAGGAAAGCTCAAAAATAGCAATTAGACGGATGGACGGACAGACAGACAACAGCATAGCACCGATACAGCTACTTGTTGTTGTTGTAGCCTCACCTCATGGCCCACCCTACCATTGATTTTCCAGTGGCGAATAAATTATTGGAAAATCCCAAACTTAAACGCTTTTCTTACTTTACATTTGCATTACCTCAAAAGAAAAAAACAAATTACTCACAATTCCATTTATTCTTGAAATGGAATTGTGAATCCCTTTAAAATTTATTGAACTCATAATTACTATCCATAATGTTCATAATCTTTTATAGACTTTTATTTCTAAACTGGCATGTCAAGTACCGAACCTTAAATTCAAATTTATATAAAAATAGCAATAATAAAAGAAAACTAATTTATATTCATATTTAGAAATAAAAGAAAGCACAAGAAAATTTATGAAAATAGTTTACAACATTTCAAAAAACCTTATTAAAATATGTTTAGCGATTAATTGACAGACACGATTTCAATTGTGTGTATATAAATCCATTTTGGTAATTTTGGATAAATGTATTTTGTTAAATCATTTTAAAAATGCAACACAATGCAACGAGAAAACTTTACACAAAAAAACGGTGCACGAATTTGTATAAACAAATAGGCATATAATAAACAAATGCAAAAGAACTGCTATGAATGGTTAGACTCACCCGCTCGCCGCGTCCGTCGAAGGCCTTCGTCGTCGATGCTCTAATTGTTTTACAGCTAATATTAATTTTGGAAAGATAATATGCACTAACCAACAGTGCTGCACTATTGCTACTTTTGCTTCTCTTATCTTTGTTTGTTTTACTTTTCTTAGACAGGCTTTAACATATATATGTAAAGGCACATGTACTATAGTTATACCCTGTACCCGTAGGGTAAAAAGGGTATATTAGGTTTGTGCAAAGTATGTAACATGCAGAAGGAAGCATCTCCGACCCCATAAAGTATATATATTCTGAATCAGCATGACGAGAGAAATCGGTCTAGACATGTCCGTCCGTCCGTCCGTCTGTCCGTCTGGATGAACGCAAGGATCTCAGAAACTATAAGAGCTAGAATAACCAAAGTTGGCATCCAGATTCTCCTAGGTCCGAGAAAGGACAAGATTATTTTATTTTTTTTAATTTTCCCCCCCTTCCCCCGCTACAGAATTTCGTCAATAGCGTCCACATTTCAAACGCTACATAAACCAAACTTTGCACACATAATTTATATTTAATTTTAATTTAATCTACTGTTCAAAATTTTAGTCAATTCGGTCAATTCTAAGAAAAGTTATTAGCAAAACAAATTATCGCCAGTACAACCCCCCCAAACTACAGCAACAAGTTCGCTCTTCTTCTTCCTCTTTTTGCTGCTGCTATGGGCGCAACTCAGTGACGGAAGTTTACCTGGGTACAGGATATTATACTGTCGGGCTTGCTCGACTGTAGCGTTCTCTCTTGTTTTTTGTTGTTGCAGTTTGCATTTACTTTATATGTCTTTATACCAAAAACAAGTAAAAAAGCTAAAGTCGGGTGTCCCGACTTTGAAATACTTTGTACATATGTTTACAATAATTAGAGAAAATAAAAGAAATTAGGAAAATTTAAAAAATTTTTTTTATCAATTTGACCTCTTTTGGTATTCGAACTCACGTAAAGGGTGTATAATTGCACATTTACATAGCAATTGCGTCTGTGTGAGTGTACGAATGCCTATGCGCATCTATTGCATTGATTTGCACTTGCTAATTGCTAATTTTCAATTTTGACCTTTATCACTGCCACTAACTCTATTACATAACACTGTGGGTAGCTTGGGTGCTTGCCCTCTGGTAGCCTGTGTGGTAGCCTTTGCGAGATACTGCACCGGGAATCGAATGGGTGTGGCGCTTTCGTTGTCTGCGCCCTGCTACAATCACGACAAAGGAAAGACGATTGCTCGCTTGCAAAACTGTTGTCGGCCAATCTTAAGAGCCCTAGCCCTTGGCCTTGGCCTGCGATCCGTTACACTTGCGCAGTTTGTATAATTCGCAATAAAATCCTTTTTATTATTTTTATTTTATTTTATTCAGAATATCATCAATAATACTGTTGATTATATTATAAAACTTAACATAACAATTTAAAATAAACTTAAAAGATAAGAAAGCCTAAAACAAAGCTGTTAATGCCTCCGACACGTTGGGGGAATTTTATTTGCCAGTTGGCCAGCTATGCCCCGATTCACAGCCATATGTGGTCAGAGACATTAAAGACCTAAAAAACTATGCAAAAAGTAGATAAAGGTGAAAAATTAATTCTATTTAACAACTAATTAGAAAAAGTACGAAGTAGAACGAGAAAGAGAAAGAAGGAAAGAGAGACAGGAAAACAGAAAAAGAGAAAGGTGGAAAGAGAGACGAAAAGAAAAAGAAAAAGAGGGAAATCTCCAACCCGGTGGGGGAAATTTTAAATGCCAGTCCGGCAAGCTATGCCCTAACTCACATCAGTAAGTGGTCAGAGATTTCCCGGAAGATAATTATAAAGAATAGATTTGATAGAACAGAGAGAGAGCCCTGTCGAAAGTAAATGTGAAAGATCATTAAAATGTCTGCACATGACCCGAAAACGATTGTGCAAAGCGTAATCAGCATCTTGCCAATATGAACGGCAAATAATTCTTTGTTAGTCTACAAGGAACTGCAAATTTAAGGCGACCTAAGAGGGAAGAGGAGTCAACCTAACCGATAACCAACTTGTGGAGAAAAACTACTCCAAGAACTGTCCTACTATTTACTAAGGAAGGAAGGTTTATAAGCATCAGTCTACTAGAGTACGATGGCAAGCAGAGGTTGGGATCCCAGCTTAAACCACGTAGAGCAAAAAGAAGGAATTGCTTCTGAACAGACTCAATACTTTCCTGATGCTTTCTATACTGCATAGACCAAACGCATGTTGAGCAGTATTCAAGTACAGGGCGTACAAGAGCAGTGTAAAGAAGCTTAGTGGTATAAGGGTCATTAAATTCCTTGGACCAACGTTTAATGAATCCAAGTAATCCCTTGGCCTTATTGACAATACTAGATATGTGAAGGTTAAAGTTCAATTTGGAATCAAAAATAACCCCAAGGTCTTCAACAGTCGATATACGTTGCAATGGCATACGTCCCTAAATAAGGCAAGGTTCGGTGAAATGTCATGAAATTACATTTAGAGCAATTGAGGTGCAAGTGGTTAGCTAAGCACCAAGATTGCATGCAGTTCAGATCATCCTGCAGGCGATGAAAATGAGAAGGGTCTTTGTAAGTCAGAATAAGTTTCACATCATCAGCATACATAAGAAAATGAGAGTGTGACAAGGTAGAGGGGAGGTCATTAATAAATAATGTAAAAAGTAGGGGGCCAAGATGGCTACCTTGAGGCACACCTGATGATGCAAACACAGGCTTAGAAATGTGCGACCTAAGCAAGATCCGTTGGGTCCTATTTTTTAGATAAGACGAAATCCAACACAAAAAAGCAGAGGGAAATCCTATACGACTTAGCTTAAAGAGCAGAAGATCATGGTTCACAGAGTCAAATGCTTTACTGAAGTCAGTGTAAACGACATCAGTCTGCATTTGTAGAGTAAATGCTTCATTTACCAAGGAAATAAATTCCAGCAAATTGGTCGTAGTAGACCGTCTCTTTATGAAACCATGTTGAGCCGGAGATATGACAGATTTACAGAGGTGCTGCAAAGTTCTGCAACCTTTTTTTTCAAATAATTTTGGTATGGCAGACAACTTTGCAATATCAGACTTACCACCCTTTTTATGAAGAGGAATAATAAAAGATTATCTCCAAATAGTTGGAAAGATTGAGGAAACAAGTTACAGATTAAAGATTTTAAGTAATAGCTGTAATGGGGAACTAGAACACTCCTTGAGAACACAACTAGGAATGTTGTCTGCTCCAGGACAGTATGAAGACTTTAAAGATTTGATAGCAGAAAGTAGCAGCTATCAGTAATTATGGGAGCGTAAATAGTGTGGGAAGATGAAATGCTATAAGGATAGGAGGTACTACTAATAGAGGCAGAGGAATAAGTTGACTGGAAGAAGTTGGCAAACAAGTCAGCAGCTTCAGAATCGTTGCTGGCTTTTTTGTCACCAAGGGAAAATGATGAAGGTATAGAAGCAGTTTTACGTTTAGAAATAACGAACTTATAGAATTGTTTAGGGTCCTGTGCAATTTGCATCTTGCATCGGGCAAGGTAATTATTGTAACATAGTGAATTAAGAAGAACAAAATTCGATTTCGCTATAGAGTATTTATAGAAGTCAAGAGATAGGCCCGACTGCTTATACTTTTTAAAGCATCTAGATTTAAAATTTTTTAAGTTTGAAAGTCTTGGTGAAAACCAAGGAGGTTTTGATGACACAGACGATATGACACTATTTGGGATACAGACATCAAAAAGAATATTAATAGTGTCATAGAAAAACTTTACGGCTATGTTGATGTCAACAGCACTATACAGAAAGGACCAATTAGTTGCTAAAATAAGTTCGTTGACCGAAGAAAAATTTCCTTTGCGAAAGCAACGACGTGTTTTGTTAGAATTAAGTGTAGGAATAAAGGTGTGATTTGAAAATGATAGGGAGATTTCTAAAGTAGTGTGGTAAGTATCTTCAGGCACTGACAGGGGTAAAGACCCAGAGACTACAGCGCTACTAGGGTCAGTGACATAGACGAGATCAAGCATTTTGCTGAGGTGATTAGGTATAGAATTAATTTGAAACAAGAAGAATGAATTAAGAAGAATGCTATGAGCAAAAACTGAGCGGCACTAAGATGAGCTTTTAGGTACTGCGACAAACAGCAAACACAAACAACAACAGAAGGCTGAGTGAGAGCAAAGTGCACAATGAGAGGGCTACCGCGCAAAGGGAGCTGCTTAAAAGCAAAATGCAAAATAATTGCAAAAACAAAATGCAGTGCACTGACGCCGACACTATAAAATTATAAAATAAATACCTGTTAAATGCACAACCACTAAACTGAGCACAATACGGGCCAAATAGAAATTAACTTTACAAAGTAAAACAATAATTACAAATTAAAAGCTGCTTTTAAAGGCAAAAATAATAAAAAACACAGAGCTCAAGAAAAACACGTCTTTCACTGACAACAACTCTCTCTCTCTCTCTGAGGTTTAATTTAAAAGGTTTAATTTTAGAATACATATTTATAAGTTTCTGTACCGTGGAAACTTACAGGAGGTATTTTGTTGTTTCACAGTCAATTTTTGTCACAAAAGCACCACAATATTGCCATTGGCGGATTGCTTTTGTTTTACAACCGTGGTTTATTACCACTTTTTATTGAAAATAAGCTTGATTCCTTTAATGAAGGTAGCTTAAACTTGCCGAATAGGCACACTCCGAGTTAAATAAAACTTAGTTAAGCGCTCTCCAGAAACAAAGTGCGTGTGATCGGTCCAATGGCTCGTATCAAAAAGATCGAAACCAGACAAGAAGAAAGCCCTTGAACCTTTGCTTTTAAGCGCCATGACATTCTTATTGTCAATTACAGCTGGTCAATTATCAGCGTTGATTATCTTTTATTGAGAGTGGTTGGTGTCACAGCTAAAGGTAAGTCAATTGCGTCTTAATATGAATTATTATCGAATTTATTTTATCAAAATTTTCTCTATCTTGCCTGCACAAATGTTTACATGTGTACAACATTAATTGTACACTACAAACTCCCCCAATGTATCGGCCACTACAAAGGCCTAGAAGCATACTGCTTGTGCGGTTTCGTTTAATGTTGTTCATTAATATAGACCTGATTTAAATGAAACATTGCAATATGAAAGTAATTAATATCATCATTTATCCTTTAAACAAGTTTTTAAATATCTGAAATCTTTTACATTTTCAGGCAAGGATTGTATGGATATGTTTTGTCTAGCCTTGCAAGCTACAACAGACAGACTGTAAGACATATACTGGGCAAAACCTCCTAAGCCATTGGAGGAGCTCAGAATCGCAGATGCAATCCTACAGGAGTATGACAAAAGCTGTGCCTGTGAAAAGAACATTCCCGATGGTGACAGACAAAAGGCATATAATTATTTTAATGGCGAGTATGTGGGGCCTATTTTTAGCACTTTTAAAAATGAGTACAAGTTTAAGTTTCCAGCTTTCCCTGTAGTTTTTCGTAATTTATCTAGGTATGACATTCATTTATTTATAATATTTATTTAAAATAAGGAGTTTCTATATAACAGTAACTGAAAAAGTTGTAAAAGATTATAGATATTTGTATAATATAAACTTTAAAGATTCTAATAGATTTATAAACTCTATCTTAGAAAATTTAGCAAGTTATATGGATAAGGATAATTTTCACTTATTAAAAAATCAGTTCTTCTGTATTTGCGAAATGGTGTTCTAATACTTTCAGATATTTTTGAAAATTTTAGAAATATTTGTAAACAAATATATAATTTAGATCCCATTAATTATGTAACAGCACCTCCACTTTCTTGGGATGCTATGTTAAAAATTACTAAAGTAAATTTAGAGCATATCACTGATCCTAATATATAAAATTTCTTAAAAGTTGCTATTCGAGGTGGATTAACACAATGTAACCAAAGGCTTGTAACTGCTAATAATGAATATTTAAAAAATTTTAATCCAGCACAGGTTAAGGTTTTTTTGTAGCATATATTGATGCTAATAATTTATATGGTTGGGCTATGTCCCAAGAACTTCCTATTTCCGACTTTCGGTTCTTAAGTACCGATGAAATACGATTATTAAATATTTCAAACCTTTCCGATAAAGAAGCCAACGGTTATATACTTGATATGGGCTTAGAATATCCCAAAACGGTTCATGATAAACATAATAGCTTACCATTCTGTCCAGTAAATAAGAGACCCCTGGTGGGAAACATAAAAAATTATTAGCAGACTTAACTAATAAAACAAGATAGAACGCTACAGTCGAGCAAGCCCGACAGTAAAATAGCCTGTACTCTCCACAAAAAAGAAAAATTAAAAAAAAAAAAAAAATTAAAAAAAAAATAAATTTAAAAAAAAAAATGAATGAATGAATTAATTAATTAAATTAAATTAGAATACATGTTTATGTTCAGTTTTAACAGCATACATTTACATCACGTACCTATGCGTGTTTATAGCGTGTATGTATGCAGCACAAAGTTGAACCAAAGCAGCAACAACAACAACAGCTGCGGGCAGCGCTGCCGACAGAGCTGCAGGCAGCGCATGAGCAGCGATTTTACTTACTATAACTTTCTTCAGAATTGACCTATCATGATGAAATTTGGCACACGGACACATTAGTACCAACTGGATGTACCTACCAAAATTATTTCAAAATTCCGAGAATTACGGAAGTTATAAGAAAAAATATGAATTGCGGGGGAGTGGGGGGTGCATCAAAAAAAAACTCAAACTCGTACTTTCTCGGTCTGAGGAGAATATGGAAACCAAGTTTGGTTATTCTAGCTCTTATACTTTCTGAGATCCTTGCGTTCATACGGACAGACAGACGGACAGACGGTCAGACGGACAGCCTGTACCCAAAGGGTGAAAGGCTATACTAGTTTTGTGCGCATGTATGTAACACACAGAAGGAGGCGTGGCAGACCCCACAAAGTATATATATTCTTGATCAGGATGAGAAGCCGAGTCGATATAGCCTTGTCCGTCCGTCCGTCTGTCCGTCTGTCCGTCTGTCTGTCCGTCTGTCCGTATGAACGCAAGGATCTCAGAAAGTATAAGAGCTAGAATAACCAAACTTGGTTTCCATATTCTCCTAAGACCGAGAAAGTACGAGTTTGAGTTTTTTTTCGATGCACCCCCCCACTCCCCCGCAATTCGTGTTTTTTCTTATAACTTCCGTAATTCTCGGAATTTTGAAATCAATTTTGGTAGGTACATCCAGTTAGTACTAATGTGTCCGTGTGCCAAATTTCATCATGATAGGTCAATTCTGAAGAAAGTTATAGCCATAAGTAAAATCGCTGCTCATGCGCTGCCTCTGTCGGCAGCGCTGCCCGCAGCTGTTGTTGTTGTTGCTGCTTTGGTTCAACTTTGTGCTGCATACATACACGCATATAAACACGCATAGGTACGTGATGTAAATGTATGCTGTTAAAACTAAACATAAACATATATTCTAATTTAATTTAATTAATTAATTCATTAATTTTTTTTAATAATTTAATTTTTTTTTTAATTTTTTTTTTTTTAATTTTTCTTTTTTTGTGGAGAGTACAGGCTATTTTACTGTCGGGCTTGCTCGACTGTAGCGTTCTATCTTGTTTAAATTAATGAACAATGAATATGGTAAAACTATGGGAAATGTTGAGAAACGTCGAGATGTTAGACTAGTGAGTAGATATGAATCGGCTCAAAACTCTGTGGGTTACAGACAACTTGTAGCTATGCCGAGTTGCCACAGCATTGAAATATTTAATAATTATTTAGCAGCAGTAGAACTTTCTCAACTAGAAATAGTATATGATAAGCCGATTTACATAGGATTCACAGTTTTACAGCTTTCAAAATGGTTGATGTATGAATTTTATTACGAATTTCTTACTAACGTATCAGACACAATTGAAATACTTGTAGTATACATGGATACCGACTCTTTTATTACATCTTTAACCGTTCACATATATGAATTAATTAAACAATATCCTGAAAGGTTCGACACATCAAACTATAATGAAAGAAATAGATTCGGTATGTTACCCGCTAATAACAAGGGACTACGTTTAATGAAGGATGAAAATGCTGGAAACATAATCCTTAGCAGGTTTGAAAGCAAAAGCTTATTCATATAACGTTGAAACAACAAAAGAAATTGATAGTGAAATTATAAAAGTAAAAGGTGTTAATAGATCTGTTCTAAACAAAATTAAATCATTCTGATTATATTGAATGAATCCGAAAAAGAAAAATATTTTTGGGACAGCAAAGGGTGATAAGAAGCACTAAAAAAAAGCACTAAAATTGTAAATAAAGTAAGTCTTAATTAAAAAGATGATAAGAGGTATATTACTGAAGATAGAATCAATACTTTAGCGTAATGTATTATAAAATTGACTTGATGAAAATTGTACATCGTATTTAATATTTAAAACATAGTATTTTATATATTTATAAGCAACATTGAATTGTATACAAGTATGCAAATAAACTTGTATTTAAACGAATAAATAAATTATTGAAAAGCAATTCTCTTTGTTAATACATTTTTTATAGCCTGTACCCAAAGGGTGAAAGGCTATACTAGTTTTGTGCGCATGTATGTAACACACAGAAGGAGGCGTGGCAGACCCCACAAAGTATATATATTCTTGATCAGGATGAGAAGCCGAGTCGATATAGCCTTGTCCGTCCGTCCGTCTGTCCGTCTGTCTGTCCGTCTGTCCGTCTGTCCGTATGAACGCAAGGATCTCAGAAAGTATAAGAGCTAGAATAACCAAACTTGGTTTCCATATTCTCCTAAGACCGAGAAAGTACGAGTTTGAGTTTTTTTTCGATGCACCCCCCCACTCCCCCGCAATTCGTGTTTTTTCTTATAACTTCCGTAATTCTCGAAATTTTGAAATCAATTTTGGTAGGTACATCCAGTTAGTACTAATGTGTCCGTGTGCCAAATTTCATCATGATAGGTCAATTCTGAAGAAAGTTATAGCCATAAGTAAAATCGCTGCTCATGCGCTGCCTCTGTCGGCAGCGCTGCCCGCAGCTGTTGTTGTTGTTGCTGCTTTGGTTCAACTTTGTGCTGCATACATACACGCATATAAACACGCATAGGTACGTGATGTAAATGTATGCTGTTAAAACTAAACATAAACATATATTCTAATTTAATTTAATTAATTAATTCATTAATTTTTTTTAATAATTTAATTTTTTTTTTAAATTTTTTTTTTTTAAATTTTTCTTTTTTTGTGGGCAGTACAGGCTATTTTACTGTCGGGCTTGCTCGACTGTAGCGTTCTATCTTGTTTATTAATCCTTTAATTACAATATATTTTTCTTAGCGATCCATGAATTATGGCTTCCATAAAATCTTAACCATTTTACCAATACCTTATTACCTTTAGTTGTCAAAATTTTGTCAACACCATAAGCATTCTTAACTTTAACCTTTTGAAATTCATACTCATAAAATGAACCTTCAAACAATTCTTTCTTATAAACTTGTAAAATATACGTCACTAGAGAAATTAACGTAACTTTTTTCTTTGTAAATATTTTAGTGGTCCAGCTTGGTTCATAACCTTTTTCGAAATGTCCTTTGTATTTACTTATTCGAACAGAGTCTCCTACTGAATATTTGTGCGACGGAAATACTTTCGCATAATTGTATGCAGTATTTAAAATAAATTCTTCATTTTGTTTTCCAACAGAAGTGGGTTTAATTTTAATAGTACTATGATATGTATTGTTATACTTTGAAACTAAATCTTGTATTCGATACATCCATCTATTTTTTCCTTGCATGCTAATCATTCTCCACATCAGATTTTTAAGGGTTCTGTATAAACGCTCGCAGATCGAAGCTCTTAAATGTGTAAAGGTATCGTAATGATTGATTCATAAAAAGCTTTAAGCTTCTATTAAAAAATTCTTTGCCTTGATCTGATTGAATATTTTTAGGAATTACATCTGTTTTCAAAAAAACATTTGTAACACTGATACGATGTTCTCAGCATTTTTTTTTTTTAACTGGTGAGCAGTAGCGGTATCCATTATTTGATTGTTGAAATGGTGTAACGACGCACAGCTGCCAGCTACGCAACGCGTCGTCACGATGCCGATGAGTAGTTTTTAAGTAGGTGTAAGTAGTTGTAAGTTGAAGAGAGTTTTTGGAGTTAGTTCGGTTGGAGAGGCAAACAAACGCGCATTGAAGCGCACCCTCGCTATTTGATTTGGAGAAATAAAAGGATCATATTTGAGTGGTAACTGCGGGCTTGCTTTATTTCTGGGGGACCAAACCAAGAATTTTGCAGCGACTCGGGCCGACGAGTATACCCGGGCCAGAGCAACGTTACAAGTGGCGCCCGAGCAGGGACCCCAAAATAAAGTGAGGTTAAACACGACCGCGACCACGCGGCGAGTTGGAAAACGTAAGGCGAGAACTGTTGACTCGTGATGGTGCGAACGAGCTGGGTGCGAGCGTTGAGGAAGGAGGAGCTGATCGAGCTGCTGCAGGAGTTTGGGATCGACGACGCGGGCACCGTGGAAACGCTGAGAACACGCTTCGCCACGTTTGTGAAAGTGGCGGGGCCGGAACACCAGTCACGCCTAGAACTGCTAGCGGCCCGCTATGAGTCACGTCCGGTGAGTCCCGTACCGCCGAAGGCACAACTGGAGGTCCCCAAGCGAGAGGAAGGTTCGCCCGGCATGCACCTGCCGCCTACGGAAGCTGCGGCATCGCCAAGAAAACCGACCGAGCATCCCAAGACACCATCAACGGGGCCATTAGCGGCAACAGCACCAGCTGGGGCTGCACCAGTGACCGTGACCGCCACCACCACCTATACGACAGAAGCGCCAGCGGCGCCATGCGTGACCACGAACCAGATCGGCAGCGGGGACCCACGGGCATTCTTGCGCAGGCTAGAAGAAAAAGCGGAAGTGAGTGGGGAGCCGGTAGATAATTTGGTGCCGATGTTACCAAACATTTTGAAGGGCGCGGCACTGACGTGGGACCGCACAAGGCGAAACTCGACCCAGTCGTGGGCAGAGTTCCACGCGGAACTGCTAGAAGCGTACCCGGCCGCTCCTCACATTGAGCGGTGGCGACAGAATGCGCAACGACGCTTTCAGGGCGAGTCGGAGTCCACTGCGACCTACGTCAAGGCGATGCTGGAATTGATGCTCGATGCAGACATGCCCGGAGAGGAGCAGCTGAGGCTCATCTACTGCAACAGCCGACCAGCGATCAACATCAGGATACGACATCAGGATGTCCATACTGTGGCAGAATTCAAACGGCAAGCAGCAGAGCTGGAGGAGTTGGGCCTGGTTCCGGCCTGTACCATTGGGGCAGGCCCATCCCAACCAGCGTTCATGGGCCCACGGGGGTTTCCGATCCGACGTCCGGAGCCAACGGACACGCAGCCCATATCTGGTGGTGAGTTAAACAAGCGAGACTTTGTCCCTTTACAGACTGCACCCGCGCGAACAACAGCAACCAGGCCCGAGATGCAGAGCTCGTCGGCACACCAGGGTCGGTCTTGCAAACGCTGTGGTATGGCGGGGCACGACAACGAATGCTGCCCAAACCAACAACAACTATACTGCTGGGATTGCGGTAGGCTGGGCATACAAGCGAACGAATGCTGTCGCCGCAGAGCGGGAAACGCCAGGGGGGCTCGCCACATACAGCCAATAGGCGAGCCCACGCAGGAAAACTAGTGGCAGAACGCTCGCGAGTGATGGTGTTGAGGGTGGATTGCGGTGGTCTTGCCCTCGACGCGGTGGTGGATACGGGAGCCACTCGCAGCTTCGTGAGCCCGGCGCTGGCACGACGCTTGAGAAAGCCAGGTGGGGAGAATGTACGGAGTGTAGAGGTGTCGATGTCGATGGCCAACGGCTCGCGACAAACTGTTTGCGAGGAGACGATGACGGCGATAACAGTGGACGACAAATGCATCTCGGTACCACTGTT
The DNA here is from genome assembly GCF_003285725.1 of Scaptodrosophila lebanonensis. Taxonomy (NCBI): domain Eukaryota; kingdom Metazoa; phylum Arthropoda; class Insecta; order Diptera; family Drosophilidae; genus Scaptodrosophila; species Scaptodrosophila lebanonensis. Next base: position 695,727 of record NW_022060606.1, on the reverse strand, counting down.
GACACTGCCGGGCTGCGAGGACGAGCTCTCACTAGGGCTAGATTTCATCAGCAAGGCCTATGGTACGCTCACCGCCGGCAGCCATAAGCTGGAGATGCGAGATGTGCGTGAGCGACGACGGCGGAGAAGGCGTCAGGCGCGCCGCAGAGTACCATGTGCGGCATTGGTGACCACAGAGCCAATTGCTCCATCGGCGGCTACGCTGACAGATGAGCAGGCTGCTCAGGCTGCCACGTTCCTTCAGGAGGAATTACCACGCTTTGAGAACATTGTGGGCGTGTCGTCGGTGGCGACACACACGATCCGCGTGAAAGACGACAGGCCCATTAAACAGCGCTACTATCCGAGGAATCCGGCGATGCAAGCGGTGATTGACAACGAGGTTGACGAGTTGCTGGCGAAGGGCTGTATTGAGCGGTCCGATAGCGCGTACAGCGCGCCCAGAGTCCTGGTACGCAAGAAGAATGGGGCGTGGCGAATGTGCATCGACTACCGCCAGCTGAACGAGCGCTCGGAGCCAGACGCATACCCCATTCCGAGGATCCAACATATTCTCGAACAGTTACGACAGGCAAAGTACATCAGCAGCATCGACTTGCGAAACGGTTATTGGCAGATCCCCATGGAGCCCGACAGCCGCAAATACACCGCCTTCACAGTGCCCGGACGGGGCCTTTTCCAATGACGAGTGATGCCATTTGGCCTGCACTCCGCCCCAGCCACCTTACAGCGGGCGCTAGATAGCGTCATCGGCCCGGATATGGCTCCACACGCGTTTGCCTATCTGGACGACATAGTTCTGGTTGGGAAGACACTCGAAGAACACCTATGTAACCTGAGGGAGGTGTTTCGAAGACTGAGAGCGGCAAACCTACGGGTAAATCAAGATAACTGTGAGTTTTTTCGCAGGTCCATACGCTACCTGGGGCACCTGGTGACAGAAGACGGGATACAGACGGATCCAGAAAAGGTGGCAGCCATAAGTGAACTGAAGCCCCCGGCCAACCTAAAACAGCTGCGGCAGTACATCGGGATGGCCTCGTGGTACCGCCGCTTTGTACCCAATTTCGCCACAACGGTAGGCCCACTCACCGAGCTGTTAAAGAAAGGCCACAAGTGGAGTTGGGGAACACCGCAGCAGGAGGCATTTGATTGTATCCAAAGACAGCTCATGGAAGCGCTGGTGTTAGCGTGCCCCGATTTCACACAACGCTTCTGCCTACAGACTGACGCCAGCGAGTATGGGCTGGGCGCGGTTTTGACACAGAACGTAGACGGCCAGGAGCACGTGATTTCCTACGCCAGTAGGAAACTGCAGAAAGCAGAGGTCAACTACAGCGCCACGGAGAAGGAGTGCCTGGCCATTGTTTGGGGAATCCAAAAGCTGCAACACTATCTGGAGGGCTATCACTTTACCGTCGTGACCGACCACTTGGCGTTGCGATGGCTTAACTCAATCGAGAGTCCCACTGGTCGCATTGCTCGCTGGGCCTTGGAGCTGCAACAGTATACATTCGATGTCCAGTACCGAAAAGGAGCCTTGAACGTGGTGGCCGACGCGCTGTCACGGCAGCCGCGCGAGGTGGCCGGCCGCGCACACGTGGAGCCAGAGGCAGCGTCAACTTGTAAATGGCTACAGCAGCTGACGGCAGCGGTGTTGGAGAGCCCCGGTAAATATCCAGATTACGCCATACAAAACGACAGGCTGTACCGCCGCATCGCCAACGATCTGGGAAAAGATGACGTGTCACCATGGAGGCTATGCGTGGCCGCGCCTTTACGACATGAGGTGTTGAGAGAATGCCACGATGACGCAACGGCGGGCCATATGGGAGTACGCCGAACATGTGCGCACGTCGCAGACCGATACCACTGGCCTGGTCTGTATCGCGACGTCGCGAAGTATGTGCACCAGTGCCTGTTGTGCCAACGCTATAAAGCCCAGCAACAGCTGACAGCAGGCAAGATGCATTTCAAACCAGCAGAGGCAGCGTGGGACGTCGTATGCGCCGATTTCGTAGGGCCGCTGCCGCGGTCCAAACGGGGCAACTCGTACCTACTGGTCCTTGTGGATAAGTTCGGTAAATGGGCAGAACTGGTCCCCATCCGGCGGCAGTGAAGCTGGCCCTACGAGAGCGGATCCTGGCGCGGTTTGGGACGCCGCGAAAACTCATCACAGACAATGGAGCCCAGGCATACAGCAACAACTGACGGCACCATATACACCTCAGGAGAATCCCACGGAGCGGACCAATAGAACGGTCAAAACATTGATTGCTCAGCTGGCGGACGGGCAGCACAACACGTGGGACGAACAACTGCCGGAAGCACAATTGGCTGTTAATACAGCACTTTCAGACGCAACGGGCTACTCACCGGCTTTCATCCTATTTGGGAGAGAACCAAGGCATCCACGCACACTGTACGGCAGGGATCCAGACGCCCCTGAGGCAGTACCAGCTAGCCCACAAACACACGCGACACTGGTACAGTTCATTGCCCGAATAGCGAAAAGAAACCAAGTGCTGGCCAGTGAGGATCAGAGCAGCAGAGCAGTTTGCGGCCAAACTGGCGCCACGCTTCGATGGGCCATTCACAGTGCGTGCATTTATATCCCCAGTCATAGTGCGCTTACGACCAGTAGCGGGCGGCAGAGGTAGAACAGCACATGTGCGAGATCTGAAGGCGCTGAATGCAGACGTCAGCGTCGCCGACGAATGCAGCGACAGCGGCAGTTGCGCTGGTATGGGGACCATGCCACTGACAATCTCTCAACAGTCAAAACAGCAGCCATTACAACAGCCACGACAACAGCCGCAACAGCGTAAGCGGCAGCAACACGATAGTAGTGGCCGCAGCAACGGTAGCGACGTCAACAGCAGCGGCACCAATGCAGCAGCGGCTGCGGCTACGTTGATGAAGGCAGTAGTGGCGACGCCGGCAGCCGCGGCAACAGGTGACGACAACAGCGGCAGCCATGGCGGCAGCGGCAGTGGAGGCAGCGGCAGCCATGGCGGCGACGCCAACACAGCCAGGCCAGCGGTCAAGCGTCGGGGCAACCAAAGCAGGCGCTCCTAGCTAAAGAATAACGTCCACGTAATCCTGCAGACATAATCGAATTTTATTACGTTTCAGCCACATATAGCACAAATGATACCTCAACGGCACCGATGGGAGGCCCGGTGCACTGGTTGCAGTCGACGCAGTATAAGATGTACACCGTGCATGCCACGGGCACATAATTAGCTGTTGCGTGCTATAGGTACTTTTGCGAGATACAGCTCGTTGCCCAGCAATCACCAACAGATTCCGCACCCCAGAATTTGAAATTCAAACACGTGGCGGAAATGGAGAGCGAAGACAACGATGCGACAGAATGACAGCGCGAGCAGCTGACTGTGAAGTTACAGGTGGCGTCGACAGGTGGTCAAACGCGAGGGGTGGCAGCGCTGCCACCCAGCTGCTACACATCTGCCTTTCGATTATGGCGCGATGCTAACAAAATTTGAAAACACCATCGATCGGGCAGTTCGACCCTTTGGGGAAAGGGGGAGGTGTAACGACGCACAGCTGCCAGCTACGCAACGCGTCGTCACGATGCCGATGAGTAGTTTTTAAGTAGGTGTAAGTAGTTGTAAGTTGAAGAGAGTTTTTGGAGTTAGTTCGGTTGGAGAGGGAAACGAACGCGCATTGAAGCGCACCCTCCTATTTGTTACATTTGGGAAATAAAAGATAAATTGTATACACGGCGAGCATCATATTTGAATGGTAACTGCGGGCTCACTTTATTCCTGGGGAACCAAACAAAGAATTTTGCAACGACTCTGGCCGACGAGTATACCCGGGCCAGAGCAACGTTACAAGGTAGAGACACCAAACTTTGCACAAAGATGCGTTATATGTGTACGCTGTGCAAGTTTGTTTTATTTTTTTGATTTCCCCCCCATTTTCCCTCTATGGGATTTTCCTGATTTTCCATTCGTATAATCGCCTATATCTCGGAAACCTACGGACACCATATTTTAGTCCCACATGCCTTATGCGAATACGCAGAAAATGCGTATTTTGGAATTTCCCACCCTCCCCCCTCTCCCATGCAAATCGCGATTTTCTCTAACTCCCGTAATTCTTAGAATTTCGAACTAAAATTTTGCAAATACCCAGTGTTAAGGTGGCAGCGGCCACTGTAAATTCGCAGCTGCTAACAGCAGGTGCGGCAGCGGCCGCTGTTTGCCTGCGGCTGTTATCGCTGCCTGCGTCGACGTCGGCGACACGAGAGAGCACTGCCGTCGTCAGCTGCGATCTGACAGCCGCTACTTCGGCAGCCTAAACCTTTGTACTTTTTCGCCTTTAACACTCCCTGAAGAACAGTGAATAAAGCAAGAGCTGTATATTTGAAGTCTACTCAAGACCAGCGCCTTTTTACTAACCTCAAAGTGTCAAGAGGAGTTTTCAGCAATTTCATTCCCTATTTCGGTGACCCACTACAGCACCCAGTTAGTAATTATGTGTCCGTATGCCAAGTTTTATCATGATAGACCGATTTAACAAGAAGTTATAGCCATACATATATTTGCTGCTGCAGCGCTGCACAAGCGCTGCCCGCGGCTGTTGTTGATGCTGGTGCTTTGGTTGACTGCGAACATGCTTACACAGACCAATATACGAGAATAAACATACATACACTCACATAGACGCAACTGCTTTGTATATGTGCAATTATACAGCCTTTACGTGAGTACGAATACCAAAAGGGGTAAAATCGATCAAAATTTTTTTTTTTTAATTCTCTTACTTTTTTTTAATTTCTATAATTATTCTGAACATATGTACAGAGTATTTCAAAGTCGGGACACTCGACTTTAGCTTTTTTTTCTTGCTTCTTTTTGGAGTGTCGCTTGACTTGTGTCGCTTGAAATAAAGCATATATATACGGCTCTTCTGTGACCGATTCACCGGTCTATAATTGCCGGCATTAGGTCGTATCTAAAAGAAGATCATGGCGACTGGGATAACCACATTCAAGGCATCAGCTGTGCTTTGCGCAACTCGTATCACCAGAGTATGGGGTGTTCACCTTATCACGCTCTTTTCGGTTTCGATATGGTTACCCATGGATCTCAATAGGGTCTTTTGAGAAAACTTAACCTATTGGATGAGCCACAAAATGTGTTGCAACGGGATGACCAATTACAGTTGTTGCGTAGGGAATTAAAAGAAAACATCGCAAAAACTGCGGAGCATAATATGCATCAGTATAATCTGCGTACTCGTGAGATTGTATTTTGGGAAGGCCAATAAGTGTATAGACGAAATTTCGGCCAAAGTAGCACTCCAAAGAATATAATCGCGAAATTTAACCCACAATGGATTAAGGTGCGAGTTAGAAAAAACTAGGTAATAGCTATTATGTTCACCATTTGTGCAGGCAAGATAGAGAAAATTTTAATAAAATAAATTCGATAATAATTCATATTAAGATGCAATTGACTTACCTTTAGCTGTGACACCATCCACTCTCTATAAGAGATAAGCAACGCTGATAATTGATCAGCTGTAATTGACAATAAGAATGTCATGGCGCTTAAAAGTTCCAAAGCAAAGGTTCAAGGGCTTTCTTCTTGTCTGGTTTCGATCTTTTTGATACGAGCCATTGGACCGACCACACGCACTTTGTTTCTGGAGAGCGCTTTACTAAGTTTTATTTAACCTCGTGGTATGCCTATTCGGCAGGTTTAAGCTACCTTCATGTTAAACATGTTATTTTGTACCAGCGCACAATTTTTTATACTCTGTACATAATATGTACAAGAGTATATTAGGTTTGCGGGAGCTTAAAATGTAACAGGCAGAAGGAGGCGTGGCAGACCCCACAAAGTATATATATTCTTGATCAGCATGACGAGACGAGTCCATCTAGCCCTGTCTGTCTGTCTGTTCGAACACCTGGATCTCAGAGACTATAAGAGATAGAGACACCAAACTTTGCACAAAGATGCGTTAGGTGTGTACCAGAGAACTGCAACGAGTACTACATGTTCGGTCACACTCGAGTATTTATCCATACTCGGTATGATTATTTCATTTGGGTATAGTGACAAGCAATGACTGGTTGTGAACGAACCCTCAACGAACACAAAGTTCGAACAAAAACTGCAAAAACTCAGAAGTGAGCGGTTGTGACCGAAACTTCTTGCATGAATGCAAGCAATGACCGGTTTTGAACGACTGGTTAGTCAGTTTGACCCACAACTGCAAAGACTCAGAATTGTTGTTGTTGCTGCTTTGGATCAACTTTGTGCTGCACGCATATAAACACGCATAGGCACGTGATATAAATGTATGCTGTTAAAACTGAACATAAACATGTCTTCTAATTTAATTATATTAATAAATTAAGTATTAATAATTTAATTAAGTAAAAAATGTTTTTTCTTCTTTTATTTGTTCTTTTTTTGTGGAGAGCATGTTTTCTTTTCATTCTGTACCTATTTATTTAAAATACCTACATACATATACACACGTTTGCGCATAATTGCAAACAACACATGCACGCACAAATACATAAATATGTACATACATGCATATTTTATACGGTCATACTCGGGTAAAACCCGCGCAATACTCGAGACATACTCGGGTAAAACCTGCGCAATACTCGAGTAATACCCGAGTATAGCTCGCGCAATACCCAAACAATACTCGAGCAATAACGGCACTATACTTGTTCGATCAAACGCTCATTCTGGAAAGTCTGTTTGAAAGCAAACCAATCAAGGCTGGTACCCGTTCGCAAAGAACAGAATACACGCTTGTTCGTAAAAATAGAAAGATTGGTCATGCCAGTTCGATCATAAGAAAAAGGCTGAGAGTACTCAACGAGTTCGAGCTCGTTTGCAGCCAAGCAAAGATCTGATTTGATTGCATTTTCAGCTAGGGTGGTACAACATACTCGAATATACTTGTTGCAGTTTTCTGGTTCGAATACCAAGAGAGCTAAAATCGATCAAATTTTTATACTCTGTACATGAAATGTACAAGAGTATATTAGGTTTGCGGGACCTGAAAAATGTAACAGGCAGAAGGAGGCGTGGCAGACCCCACAAAGTATATATATTCTTGATCAGCATGACGAGACGAGTCGATCTAGCCCCGTCTGTCTGTCTTTCCGTCCGTATGAACACTTTGATCTCAGAGACTATAAGAGATAGAGACATCAAATTTTGCACAAAGATGCCTTATGTGTGTATTCTATACGAGTTTGTTTTATATTTTTGATTCCCCCCCCCCCACTTCCCCCCTATGGAGGTTTTCCCGATTTTCCATTCGTATAATCGCCTATATCTCGGAGACTATAACACCTAGGAACACCAAATTTTAGTCCAAGATGCCTTGTGTGAATACGCAGAAAATGTATATTTTGGAATTTCCCTACCTCTCCCATGCAAATCGCGATTTTCTCTACCTCCCGTAATTCTTGGAATTTCGAACTAAAATTTTGGAAATACCCCCAGTTGGTTATTATGTGTCCGTGTGCCAAGTTTTACTATGATAAATCGATTTAACAAGAAGTTATAGCCATACATATATTTGCTGCTGCAGCGCTGCACAAGTGCTGCCCGCGGCTGTTGTTGATGCTGATGCTTTGGTTGACTGCTAACATGTTTACACAGACACGAATAGATGCGCATAAACATACATACACTCACACAGACGCAATTGCTATGTAAATGTGCAATTATAACCCTTTACGTGAGTTCGTATACCGAGAGAGGTAAAATCGATCAAATTTTTTTTTTTTATTTGCCAGCAAAGCGCCAGCATCAACAGCCGCGGGCAGCGCTGCAGCAGCAAATATATTTACGGCTATAACTTCTTGTTAAATCGGTTAAATCACCTCCTTCTGCCTGTTACATTTTTCAGCACCCGCAAACCTAATATACTTCTGTACATTTCATTTACAGAGCATAATTATCTCTTATCACTTTCTCATTCAACTTCCTGTAATCGCAACATAACCGTTTCTTTCCGTTCTTTTTTGTAACCAAAACGACTGTTGAAGCATATTCGGATGTACTCGGCTTTATAATTCCATCTGCTAACCATTCTTTTATTTGCTCGTCAACTATCTTTTGATCACATACTGCCATGCGCCTTGGATGTTGATATACTGGCAACTCATCGGTTAAAAGGATTTTCATATCAATCTGAGCATTCGGATTTCTAACAGGCTTATAGACTTTGATTAATTGTTTAACTTTATTTGCTTCCGACACTTTCAAATGAGACAAATTTAACTCTATACCCATTTCATCCTCTAGTAGGCTAAGCATACACATACTCTTAAATTCATCTAACAACTCGCTGCAGTGACCATTCTCAAAACCTACAATTTTGTTAAATTCATTTGATGCCTTGCTTATCAATTCTGTCCCCATTTTAGTTACTATCATATGGACATTGTTATGTATTGTCCTGCCAAGTATGGCCTCGAAAGCCATGTCTTCATCTGGAACCACGTGAAACTCAACTCGCACCTCTATGCCATCAATCTTCACAAGTAGAACGAAGCTTCCAAAAGTCAAAACCTGATTTTCGCCTATACCGGTTAAACATTTTGCGCATCCAGTAAATTGTTTTATACTTAGCTTGAAAAAGACACATCTGCGCATAAGACACAAGTCCGCTCCAGTATCTAAAAGTCCTTTAAAAATTATTGAACCATGGACAACTTCTTTTAATTCGAGACCCGAAGCGGTAAAATTGCTTGACGGCTTAGTTACCTGCTTCGCCTCATGCACTATGTTCGTCGACCTTTCTTGTTTGATTTGGACATCGGACTTGCATTGCGCTGCGCGATGACCTGGTTTTCCATATTTAAAACAATTAAAATCCTTGCTTGTGCAATCTTTTCTAACATGCGACGTCTCACCACATTTAAGCATTTGCGTGATTTTTCTGTAACTCATTCCTTGTTTGTTTTGCTTCCGCTCTTATCACCTTGTTTTTCATACCTGTTTAACGACGCGCATGAACCACGAGCTTTTTGATAAGCTTCTATTTGGACTTTTAATTGTTTAGTAGTTTTCGCCAGATACAACAGTGATTTGTTTGCCCTAGAATCCGGTATACCTTCTACAAAATACTCAATAAGGCTTTCGTCATCGAGATTTGTGTGCTTTGCTATTTCCATAAGAGCGTATAAAAAATCTTTTAGGGTCTCACCCTTTTTCTGTCGCCGCTTACCTAAACGTCGGTGGACCTCTGCCGCTGACATCTTGACCTGAAACTCTTCAGTCAATGCCTCTTTCAACAAGTCCCAATTCCGAATATCACGCTGACTGTGAATAAAAGATCTTGCAGCTCCTTCTAATAGTTGCTTTGCATACACAAACAATTGTAATTGATTCCATTGCACTGTAGCTGCACATTCCTCCATCTCACAAACCCACTGAGAAACAACGATTGAGCCTAACCCATCGAACTTTGAAACACTGCCTTCTACATCCTTTAGAGAAAACCAAGACCTAGTCTGTTCTACACTCCGCATTAATGGTGCCGTGTTTACAGAAGTATCTCCATCTGAATCTTCATCTTCGGCTTGTAATCCAAAATGTTCAAGCAATCGTGCTAGCAATTCACCTTTTCGCCCTGTAGTTATTAAATGCAGCTTGGCTAATTTTGCTCGCAAACTCTCTACACGAAGGTTCAAAATCTCGTTCCTATCCATCTTACAATGTAATGAGTTTACTTAGCTCTCTACTGTTAGGAAAATACTTAAGGAATACTAAGGTTAGTAGTGATGATGCACATGCAATCTTAAAAATATCCCAAATATTGTGTATATAAATGCCTTTGTTGTTTTGATTCTTATTGTTTTGCTTCTTCTTGTTGTTATATTTCCTCTTGTCACTAGCCATATGGTTAGTGCTCTTGTTATGCTTCTTCTTGTTTCTGTTGCCCAAACAGTGCACAACTTATCCGCTTGGCGGCGCCAGCAAAATTTCCGTTGACTTTAAAACTGGCTTCTGTATTTAGCTACCCAAATTTTATCTCACCGAATTCACCGAGTTGTCAGTTCTGCTTCAGCCTTCCCTCGTAGCACGCATCAGCCGTCTCGCTTGCGTAACAGCACTCTATGTTTCACCACACCAGCCTTCTCACTTGCATAACAAGTCTGCACTCCCGATCTATGTTCTATTTTTCACCACACTCTACGCACCGGCCTTCTCGCCTGCGTAACCGCTCTGCCACCAGCAGCCAGATTTTCCTCCAGCCTTCGTAGTGCGCACCGGCCTTCTCGCCTGCGTAGCCGTTCAGCTTCCAAATCCAAAGAGAACGAATTCTATGCGTTGTGTAGCCCAAGATCACTACTTCATGTGGTACGCACCAGCCCTCTCGCTTGCATAACCACAGTCTCCAGATCAATGCTATCTCGACTCTTCACACACACACGCACCCGATTCTGCTTCTCGTGGCTTGTTGTTGACCGTCGTTGCTATACTACAATTTGTATGTATATCCAGGCACAAATGCCGTTACTTGCACATTCCTGCCGTTGCTCTCGTTTCTCTTGTCTGACGCTATCTGCTTGCGGTGTCTCTTTCGCTCTCGCTCGCACTTTTATAGCCGTCTGAATCTCTTTATTTAAACTTCGTTTTTTGTTTATTTAAACCATTTCACGACTGTACCATTGACAATTTTGTATAACATTGATCGCGCACGTCTTTGTAATTGTCTTCAAGCCAAAATTCAATCCCGGACGAGCCCCCAAATGTAGTAATCGAAAGTTATTCACTTTAACACATTAATTATTATTGTATTACTATTAATTATAGTTTGTTTGGTGACAATATGCTTATGATATTATTGTTATATTATATCGTTTAATGACGATAGTTAATGTTGTGGGTAATGGATATATTGGCTTAACTTAATTTACAAACGACGATGGTTCAACGATGCGATCGAAACGAGATTCTGTTGGCAACTGTCGAGTAGTATGGTGAAATGCAATAGCAAGAGAGCAAAGCTACAAATGAGAGCGGCATTTAGTAGCGTCGGCCACTTCTTGTTGCTCTCTCTATTTGTGGCGCATCTTGGATTCCCACAATTATAACCATCACAACATACATATTGATCATTAAGACTAGAGACAAACAACGTTTCAGACACACACACTAAACCTACATTAGAATTAACAAACAAAGATTTAAGCTCATCCATTTTTTCACTAGACTTTGTGCTTTAAGGTGACAAATATGAAGACCCTTACATAGAACCCGAATAATAGTATGACTGTTCGCTGTGGAAGCATATCTTAAGTTATCTTGCATGGAGTCCAAAAAACAATCATACGCCGACGCATTATACAGCGATCAACAGCACTAACCGATGATTTGCACACAATTGATACTACATTTACAAGAAAGCGAATATTGAAAAAACAATTTATCCAAGAATTAAACCTGAAACATAAATAATTATTAATAGGTAGCATATGATTACGAAGCAGAATTACATGCAGTGAGCGCAATCCATGCTCATTATAGTGAGCGAGCTGTAAAAGCTTGTCCCTGCTTTGCAAAGGCTGCGCACTCTCGTTCTCCCTAAGCTTTACGTGCACTATGCCTCTACGTGAGAACACAGGAACAAGACGTTTCTATTTTTTAAGCTTTATCGCCTCTTTAAAGATTATATAGTTATCTCTTGTTAGCTGCTCATTAATGTACAAGTATGTATATGGGGGCTGTAGAGTCAAATCCCAGCATTTGCAAGTTTAGTGTTTTATTTTTTTGACGACGGTAGGCTGCGGCTGCCTTCAGCAACGTGCTTTTCTCATTTAAATTTTCAAACTTTATGATAATATCGGGATCGACATTTGATACCTGTTTATTTCTTAGACGAAAAATTTCCCGTATCCTAAGCGATGGTGTAGTGTAAATGGCGAAACAGTGCGCAAGTCGCAGGTGGCATTGGCGTTGAGCTGCGCAGCGAGCTTCGCCTCCAGCACTCTAACCCGCTCCCTCAATGAGGACAGCACTCTAACCTCGCGCTCCATGTTGATCCACCCTATCATGTACCTGCTTCATTTCTACAGCCATACGGTCGAAACGCTCCAGCAGCGCGTTTAGGAAGCGCTTCTCAGCATCTCCCATATTGGCAGTGATGAGGCTGGCCTGTTCCTCAAAACGCAGACTTATCATAGCCATGTCATGTCATATCTCATGTCATGTTTATATCTCAGTGTCTTGGTGTTGGTATTGTTATATGTGTTTGTATAGTTTTGCGCACTTGAAAATGCTTTTGTATAATTAGTGAATTATTAAGATTCATTTCATTTATTTGAACAGTAGCTGTAAAGATCTAAATACCAATTTATACTAATGTTATCGAGAAATGTATATGTAATTATGTTATTTGTATTGTAATCGAATTATGGTCACACAGTGTCATGAAGAAGCTGGTCGTCGACAAAACACGAAATTGAAACTTGCGGAAGCTCTCAGAAACTTACTGAAATGTACCTGTATTTAATTTATTTCTCAATAATTACTTATCCACAATATCATTATTATTAAAGTTCAAACAAAACCATAGCCAAGTGTCTCTTCATTAAATTTTAGGGCCCATACTGGTCCTTACAGTAGCAGTTTATGTGAATAACGAAATTGTACTTCTCGCAATTATTTGCACTGTAAAATGTTGTAAACAATTTGACAAAATAGAAATTTTTGGCGCAGACATAGAAAAACACGTCTGTATGCAAGCACAGCTGATTGTTCTGAATTTGTTATGTTTTTTTTTTTTTTGACAAAACCATATGGCAGATGAAGTAAAGAAGTTTGATTCCCACGAAATAATAATAAGCTGACGTGCTTATGCCCTAAAGTTTTCTAATTGCATTGTGTTGCATTTTTAAAATGATTTAACAAAATACATTTAATCTAAAATTACCAAAATGGATTTATATACACACAATTGAAATCGTGTCTGTCAATTAATCGCTAAACATATTTTAATAAGGTTTTTTGAAATGTTGTAAGCTATTTTCATAAATTTTCTTGTGCTTTCTTTTATTGCTAAATCTATATATATAAAACAGTTTGTCCTGACTGACTGACTGATTGACTGACTGACTGACTGATTGGTGATCAACGCACAGCCCAAACGGTAAAGGCTAGGAAGCTGAAATTTGGACTCCCCACTAAGAAGGGATTTAAGAAAACTCGAGTTCCAAAGGGGGGAAAACAGGCTCCAACGTTTGTATGAAAAATCTACAGTTTTCAACTGATTAACTTTAAACTTACTTTGTATACTCTCAGAACAATTCCAAGAAAAACTGCATACTCGGTTTTTAAAATTTTTTGTTGGAGCTTGAATTGTTGGGGTTTTCTTGGGGCACAAAAGGAAACCGCGTCAACAGCCCACATCCCAAACGGTAAGAGCTAGAAAGCTGAAATTTGGGCTCAAGTATTCTATCATAGTGTAGATAGGCACTAAGAAGGGATTTCCAAAGGGGGGAAAAGTAGCTCCAAAGTTTGTTTGAAAAATCCGCATTTTTCAACCGATCAACTTAAAACTTAGTTTCTAAAATCAATTAAAGAATACAAACAAAACTGCATACTCGGATTTTGTGTTGGAGCTTGAATTATTGGGGTTTTAATATTTATTCACTATTTCAAATGAAAAGTTTGTGTTATAAATTTAGTCCGATCGATTTAAAATTTGGGTAATGTAATCTACGTAACTAAATCTACAACTTTGCATTCAAGGATTTTCAAAATATGCATTTTACAAAAGCAGGCAGAACAAACAATACAAAATATCAAACAGTTGGGGACAACTAAGTATACATACACACACACACACACATGCAAACAGCTGTTCGTGTAGTTGCGTGCAAACGATTGAAATAGCCAAAGCAAAATGTGAGACACTAATGTGTGAATGTCCATACATATGTGCACATCTATGTATGTACATATGTATCTACATATGTATGTATGTTCATTCGTCTTGCACTGACAGAGCAAGAAATGTTAATTAATTGAAAATTATATAACATTTTTAAAAGTAATTTTTTCTTTGTTTAGTGCATTTTGCATTAGGGTTTTCATTAATAACTTTATGCAGCAACAACAAATATCAAATAGTTGGGGACATCACATACACAGACTCACACACACAACAAGCAACAGTTCGTGTCTATGTGTGCGGTTCTCTACGTACGGTTGAAAATAAAGAGAAACATACATATGTACATATGTATGTATGTATGTATGTATGCATGTGTATGAATATAGCATGTATGTACATTCGTATTAATGTATACATTGGGCAATCGAACACAGTTGTTTGATTGTAAAAAAACTAATGTTCTAAAAACAACAACAACTGCAAGTCATTGGCTCGCTCTTCAAAACGCCAAAAGTTTACAGTTACCGTCGCTAGGCAACGACTGCGTAAGCGATAGTAAAGCAGAAACCGAATAACGGAGCTACGCATATTCTGCTTCGCATTGCGGGCAGATGTATGTATGTATATGATTTGTTCTTATTGATCTCAATAAATAATTAGATTTTATTATTTAAATATTCTGCTTATTGCATTCAAACTTCGATATTTTGATGGTATCGGTGGCTTCAACTATCGAAAGTTTTACTCTAGCAAATTGAGATGAGAATTGTCAGTGCTTTTTGATCGTGGCTCATCGCGGCACGGCATTGACACGAGTGCCGTGTTTCATATTCCGAGGTTGTGCGTGACCGTATTGACTCAATATGGCACGAAAAGGCTCAAATGTGAATTTAAAATTAGGATATTATCTTAAAACGTTGCGTTATCTCTATATATAAAACAGTTTGTCCTGACTAATTGGTGACCAACGCACAGCCCAAACGGTACCGTTAAGGTTTGGTACTTGACATGCCAGTTTAGAAATAAAAGTCTATAAAAGATTATGAACATTATGGATAGTAATTATGAGTTGAATAAATTATAAAGGGATTCACAATTCCATTTCAAGAATAAATGGAATTGTGAGTAATTTGTTTTTTCTTTTGAGGTAATGCAAATGTAAAGGAAGAAAAGCGTTTAAGTTTGGGATTTTCCAATAATTTGTCCGCCACTGGAAAATCATGGGTAGGGTGGATCATGAGGCTAGGCTACAACAACAACAACAAGTAGCTGTATCGGTGATATGCTGTTGTCTGTCTGTCTGTTTGTCTGTCTGTCCGTCTATCCGTCTAATTGTTCGAGCAGAGTTTTAATATCTTGCCTCGTGTGGTTATAAAATTCTTTTGCGTCTATTATATTTTCACGTTCACCCTTAATGCGATAAATTTTGCATGGTAAATTGCTTGTTGGTGAAATTAAAAGGACGTTCTTGTTGTCATCTAGTTGCTAAAAGCAGTATCTTTATGAGCTGAGCTTCTCAAATGAATTTTATATAATTTATCAGGAACTTTTCTTCTACTTCGGGCTTAGATTCTTTCATTTTCTTCGAAGGGCGTAAGCTAACAGCTGTAGCTCTAAGTAGCAGGGTCGCAGCGAGGGGGGTGCAAAGCGGGCAGCTGCCCCCCTAGATTCTGAACGGAACAAAAATTTTGCAGACAAATTTGAATTTGTGCCACATTCTACAAAAATCACGAAAAAAAGACATCCATTTTATGGCTACGGTTAATTTATCAGTTACATTGCTGTGAAGATATAATGTTGAGAATATATACCTATACTAGCAAGTATTGCCCGTCTTAACCCGGCTCAATATAATGTTTCCAATTGTATTTATTTTGTGTGTGCATAACCTACCCATATGTTTTCACCTTAAAAGTTACCAGTAGGAAGGCATTTAAGGTATTTAAATGAACATTTTCTGTTCTTGACAAAAAATTTTTCAGTAGTCCGTTACATTTTTGTTCTTGCCAAACTATTTCGTTAAACGAACATGACCACTATAACTAATATTTTTTAAAGCTTGTTTTCCCCCTTTGGAGCTGGAATTTTCCAAAAGCCTTTCTTAGTGTGCTCCTACACTATGATGGATACTATGAAAAGATACTTGAGTCCGAATTTCATCTTTTACCGTTTGGGCTGTGCGTTGATCACCAATTAGTCAGGACAAACTGTTTTATATATAGAGATAACGCAACGTTTTAAGATAGACTATGTGCAAGAAAGGGGAATAATTATAAGGGTATATCCTAATTTTAAATTCACATTTGAGTCTTTTCGTGCCATATTGAGTCAATACGGTCACGCACAAACTCGGAATATGAAACACGGCACTCCTGTCAATGCCGTGCAGCGATGAGCCTCGACAAAAAGCACTGACAATTCTCATCTCAATTTGCTAGAGTAAAACTTTCGATAGTTGAAGCCACCGATACCATCAAAATATCGAAGTTTGAATGCAATAAGCAGAATATTTAAATAATAAAATCTAATTATTTATTGAGATCAATAAGAACAAATCATATACATACATACCGTTATTCGGTTTCTGCTTTACTATCGCTTACGCAGTCGTTGCCTAGCGACGGAAACTGTAAACTTTTGGCGTTTTGCCTTTGCAATTAACAGGCGTAAATGATCAAAACGAAAGAAGATGTGCGAGCCAACAACTTGAAGTTGTTGTTTTGTATGTACATGCTACATGTGTATGTATGCATGTACATATGCATGTATGCATGGGCACACATAGACACGAACTGTTGCTTGTTGTGTGTGTGAGTGTGTGTATGTTATGTCCCTAACTATTTGATATATGGCAAGTAATTAATCGTTGAATGCCAATTTGTTGATATAGTTATGTTGATTACATTACCCAAATTTGAAATCGATCGGACAAAATTTATAACTCAAACTATTCATTTGAAAAAGTGAATAAATATTAAAACCCCAATAATAAAATTAAATGCGATATATCGAAA
Organism: Scaptodrosophila lebanonensis; assembly: GCF_003285725.1. NCBI lineage: Eukaryota > Metazoa > Arthropoda > Insecta > Diptera > Drosophilidae > Scaptodrosophila > Scaptodrosophila lebanonensis. The sequence goes on along the minus strand of NW_022060606.1, from coordinate 678,793 downwards.
ATATCGATACTTGTGTTGATATATCGTAATACATGTCGAATACAAATACATAGAAAAACATCGTTTGAGAGTTATTGATTATAATACTGTATTCGATACATACATACAAATTTATTTGTATGTGTACGGTAACTGTAAACTCTTGGCATTTTGCGTATGCAATTAACAGCCGTAAATGATCAAAACGAAAGAAGATTTGCGAGCCAATAACTTGAAGTTGTTGTCAAGCTCCAACACAAATTTCGAAAAACCGAGTATGCAGTTTTGTTTGTATTCTTTTATAGATTATAAAAACCAAATTTAAAGTTGATCGATTCAGAAATGCAGAATTTTCAAACAAACTTTGGAGCTACTTTCCCCCCTTTGGAGCTCGAATTTCGAAAAATCCCTTCTTAGTGCGCATCTACACCATGATAAGATACTTGAGCCCAAATTTCCTAGCTTTTACCGTTTGGGCTGTGGGGTGTTGATTGTGTTTCAATTTTTCCACGGAAAACCCCCCTTTTTCATGCCCCAGAAAAAATGGTGAAAAACCAAGTATACAGTTTTTTTTTAATTCTTTTTGAGAGTATACAAACTAAGTTTGAAGTTAATTGGATGAAAATTGTAGATTTTTCATACAAACGTTGGAGCCCGTTTTCCCCCCTTTGGCGTTCGAATTTTCCGAAACCCCTTCTTAGTGCTCACTTTCACTATAAGAGGAATCTTGTGTCTAATTTTCAGCCTCCTAGCTCTTACCGTTTAGGCTGTGCGTTGATTGCAAATAGCTTTTCGTTTTCCGAATTTTCCACCGGAAAATCATTATTATTCAGGCCGCAGGAAAAGTATTGAAAATCCAAGTATACAGTTTTTTTTTGTATTCTTTGTGAGAGTATACAAACTGAGTTTGAAGTTAATCGGATAAAAATTGTAGATTTTTCATACAAACGTTGGAGCTCGTTTTCCCCCCTTTGGAGCTCGAATTTTCCGAAACCCCTTCTTAGTGCTCACTTTCACTATAAGAGGAATCTTGTGTCTAATTTTCAGCTTCCTAGCTCTTACCGTTTGGGCTGTGCGTTGATTGCCAATCAGTCAGTCAGTCAGGACAAACTGTTTTATATATATAGAGATGTGTAGAATAAGGAGCAACCCTGGTCTAATACGGCATCGGCGATTATCGATAGGCTTAAGAACCGAACACGAAAGGAGAAGAATTTATTCGCTTGAGTTGAGTGGCTGGAGTTAGTGGCTTGAGAGTTGCGGGTAAGTGTGGAGATAGAGAGTGTTCGTGTTGAGTATTTAAAAAGACAATAGTTGTTGCCAAGGCCAGTTTGAAGTGTTGTTTGCGAAAGTGCTGCGCATTCCTTCTATTTTAACTATTCATGTAACTTTAGAACGTATGTATACTACAAGACAATATCCCAAATAAACTAATTTGTATTTCAAACCTACAAATAATTGGGGGCTCGTCCGGGAATTGTCTATCGTATATATAAAAAAAAGAAGTGATGTGAATTTTTACATACGCGTCGACGTCAACAACGCAAAAAGTGTGTGCGTTGATCTGCAGGCTGCGACATCGAAAGCGACGGCAGCGAGGGAGTCGCAGCAGAAGGGCGCGGAAAACGTAACAACGCAAAAAGTGTGTGCGTTGATCTGCAGGCTGCGACATCGAAAGCGACGGCAGCGAGGGAGTCACAGTTGAAGGGCGCAAAAAGTGTAACAACGCAAGGTGTGTGTGCGTGTATACGTTTATCTGCAAGCTGTGACATACATACTTGGTTACGTGAGCAACAAGCATCGTAAAAAAAAGTATAGCGCAACAAAATATCGCTGTGTAGCAAGTTAACGGCCGCCAAGCAGTTTGCTAGCAGCGCAGCGTGGGAAGTGTGACGCGGGAGAGCAGTGAGAAACTGCATACAAACAACAGCAAGCAGTAGAAGCAGTTTGAAACAGCGGAGAGCAGCAGTACAAGCGGTAGGCAAATCCAAATACCAGAGAACGCGGTATTGATGAGTGTATGTGCAGGCGCCTAATAATTAAAAAAAAAAAAAACAAACTTAAAATTGTTTCAATTCTTTTAATAAGAGGTGAAGCCTCCATTAATTTTGAAAACTAACATAATTTAAGAAAATATTTTTGTACAAAGCAGTAGTACTTACGCAAACAATAATGGATTCGAAAACAATTATGTCATTGAAAGTAGAAGAGCTGCGGCAGCACTTAAAAGAGCTCAAACTTAGTACAGTGGGCAGAAAAAGTGTTTTGCTGGATAGATTGTTGGACCACTATGATTTGGAGGAGGTTGATTTAGATGAGGAAGACAAATCAGAACAGGCAAGCGTGTATGAAGATATACATAGTAATAACAGCATTTCACGTTTTACAATGCGCGACGTGCAGGATAGCAATACAGCTTTTTCTGGCACAAGTCAGCCAAACGTGGAACAGTGGATTGCAGAATTTGAAGATGTAGCCATAACCGTGCGATGGGATGACCTCCAAATGTTTATTTATGCCAAACAGCTATTGATTGGGGCAGCAAAATTGTATACGAGAGGATTGACTGGAGTCCGCAGTTGGACACAATTGAAGGCAAATCTTAAATCTGAATTTGGCCAGAAATTGAGCTCAGCTGAGGTACACAGTTTGCTAAGGAAAAGACGAAAACTACCGAAAGAGACTTTGACCAAATATTTATACAGCCTGATTGAGATGGGGAAACAAATTCAGCTCGAGGATGAGAGCTTGATCTCTTACTTTGCCGATGGTGTGCCAGACACAAAATCCAACAAGGCAAGTCTTTATCGTTGCAAAACTCTAAAAGATTTAAAAGAAGAAATCAAGCTCTACGATAAGATCGAGGGTGGAAACAAAGAAATTGTAATGAAAAAAAGACAGGGACAAAACACTAAGAGATGCTTTAAATTCAATAAAGATGGCCATCAGGCAAGGGAATGCAAGGAACCATCAACATGCTATAATTGCAACAAGCCGGGCCACATCGCCAAAAATTGTGAACAAAAAGTAAAAAAAGAGCAAGTTGCGTTTGCCGGATTGGAATCAGTGAGAAAAGACTTAACCTATAAACAGTTTGTCATCAAGGACATGCCGTTTTTAGCGATGGTCGATACTGGCTGCGATTTGTGTCTTATTTATTTATTTTATTTATTTATTAACTTATCCTAACGTTACAAGTACGAGATTACTTTTGAGTTATTACGCTAGTCATTACATATTTATTTCGATTTCATTCAGTTAATTGTTAATTTGATTACAGGTTTAATTTAGTTTAAATTGACATTTAATATTACAATTACATTTAAGAGTTTCACAATTTGCCTTAGCTTTAATTATTATTTCTTATTTTATATTAATAGTTTACTTAAATAGATAATTAATAAAGTTGTTTCGTTATGTGTGTTGAAGAGAATTTAGAAGTACTATTTCAAGTGTGCTTGAGTTTTAAGTCTAAAGTGCGTCTCGCTGGTAATTGTCTTCAGGTTATGTGGAAGATCGTTCCACAGCCGAACAGCATATATAAAAAAGTGCCTTACCGAGCTGGCTAGTTTATATCTTATGCAGACTAAATTATTTGTTCTTCTCGACGTGGAGAAGGTGATTTTTTCGTATAAATAACTCGGTTCTCTGCGTGTTATAATTCTGTGCAAGAAAATTAAAGTTCTCAGTTTTATCCAGGAGTTGAGGGTCAGATTGTATATCTTGTTGGCGTACGCCGTTATGGGCTGTCTACTTCTAATGTCAAAAATGAATCGCGCTATACTATTAAAGGCTACTTTAATTTTATTCAGGCTTACAGCATCACAGTTCGCGAAGATTTCAATACCATAGAATAATAAGGGTGTCAAGTAAGTCTTAGCTATTAGGAGCTTGAGTTTAACTGGAAGGAAATGCTGCGTCAAAGACAGATGCCTTAGTGAACTATAAAGCTTTCCAACTGTTTTGTTTAAATGATCATTCCAAGATAGTGTTTCGTTCATAGTTATCCCTAACTTGGTTACCCGCTCTACGTATTCGATATGCTCATTATTTAGCCTTAGTTTCTCTAAGTTGAGTGTATTTACTTTCTTTTTGTATATCACTAAACATTTTGACTTTTTCGGGTTTACTCCCAATCCATTTAACCTCGCCCATTTATGTATCTCACAAAGATCGTCATTACAGGCACTAACACATTCAACAATTCTACTTAAAGGACGACTCACATACATTTGGACATCATCTGCATACATATGTAACTCACAGTTTGACACACAACATGGAAGGTCATAGATGGAAAACAGAAATGGGCCTAGCACAGATCCCTGGGGGGCTCCACGTTTAATTAACAAAAAAGACGAACAACAATCCGAAGTAACAACTGCTTGGTGGCGATTGGACAGATACGACTAAGTTTATTGCAGTGTCAGAGAAATTATATAGTCTTTTTAATTTAGTACATAGTATGGAATGATTTACGGTATCAAATGCTTTGGAGTAGGGTCAAGAAGGTACCATACTGTTGTCCATTTGCGAGCGAATGTCATCAATGATTTTTATTAGAGAGGTGGTATTCTTCCTAAAGCCCGATTGCTTGTCGTTCCAGATTGAATTTCCTATCATATAGTTGGTCATTTGGTACGTCATTAGATGTTCTAGTGCTTTTGATAGGAAAGGCAAAATTGAAATTGGCCTAAAATGATCTCCTCCCTTCGGAATAGGGATAATTTTTCCAAATTTCCACTTATTTGGGAAGCAGGATGTTGTAAGAGCTTTATTAAAAATGTGGGTAATATATTTTAGAGTGTTCGGAAGCAGCAACTTTAAAAATTTGGGATTTAACTCGCCTAGGCCTATAGCATTGGACTTCACTTTTAGGATTGAATCTAGGACATCACATTGGCGTACACACATAAAGCTAAAACTAGTATCACAGTTTACTAACGATGTAGAGTTCAGGTACGCGTTTGCAATGGTTTCAGGTACTGCTAAGTGGACAAACTTATTGTTTAATTCATTTAAGTCAACGTTAGAACTTATAGAGGGTAAATTTTTCCAACTCCTATCCTTTTAATTTCAGCCCAAACTTGTCTGGTTGAAGCGGCTGAATTGAATTTAGATAAGTAGTGGGCATGCTTGGCATTGGTTATCTTCTGCCCAACTAAACGCCTCAATTTTTTAAATTGCATAAAGTGGGCCGACGTCTTATACCGTTTCCACTTTTTATAGAATAGATGCTGAACGTTCTCATTGAACAGTTCAAGCTGCTCATCTACAGTGGGCTTAGTGTATATGTCATCAAAGTTTAGGTTATCGCAATAGTCAAGCAGTAACCTATAGTCAATGTTCCTGAAGTCCCTATACGTAATTGAATGGTCGCTTTGTTCTAAGAAGATATCGTACGTCAAGAAAATCATGTCGTGCTTGGAAAAGGCTGGTACTGAGAGCTGGTCAAAAAGGAGAGTTTTTTTGGTGTCATTAACGAAAAATACGTCAAGAAGCGTATCACAGGTATGAGAGAAATGTGTGGGTTCAATGGTGTTTACAAGTTTCATGCCAAGGGATACCATATCATCCTTTAGCTGTCGTTCCGTGAGCATATTGCTGTTGAGATCTCCAGCCAGGATAATATTAGCGTACTTCATAGACACAGAGGAAAAGACATCCAAAAATTCATTGTACTCAGTGTGCCTATTCGGCCTGTATACACATCCAACAAGGATGTTTTCCATATTTATGTGGGTTGAGATGTGCAGAAACAAATACTCAATGGTACTTCCCAAGGGCTGTTTACAAATAACACGGCATTTAAGATTATTTTTCACATATATGGCAACACCGCAACCCCGCATGCCCCTCACGATCAGAGCGATATACACTGTAACCATCACAACATACAAAATTATTACTAAGACAAGACACAAACCACGTCTCAGACACACAGATTATATCTACATTGGAGTTAACAAACAAACAACTCATCCATCTTTTTTGATAAACTCTGTGCATTTATATGACATATATGTAGACCCTTCTTTTGCTTGCAAAGAACCCTAATTATGGTTTTGCTGTTCACTGTGGAATTATGTCTTAAGTTATTTTGAACCATAAGGCAAACAACCGCCTACGCACTATAGAAAAAACAACAAGACTTAACAATATGCACGCTACGTACATTTACATTTAAGCTTAGCCGAAACTTGAACTTTGTAAAAGTTCGTTTAGCTAGAACTAGAGTTTGGTTGAGAGGGAGAGTTACATGTAGAAGAGGGAGGAAAGGGAAACCCATCAACGCGAGCGAGCTTTAAAAGCTCATCTTTGCTTTGAATAAGCCGCGCACTCTCACTCTCCTTATGCTTCACATGCACCAATCCTTTACGTGTGAATACAGCAACGAGATGTTTTTGTTTCTGGAGCTTCATAGTTTCTTTAAATTTATTATAGTTCTCCCTAGTAAGCTGCTCATTTACATGAATGGGAGCCAGAGAGTCAAAGCCCAGCATTTGTAAATTTAGTGGTATTTTTTCGGTGCGACGGAAAGCTGCGACAGCCCTTTTTCTTGCAAGTTATCAAAGCTAACAATTAAGTCCGGATCGACCGCTGATACTTGCATTTTTCTCACACAGAAAATTTCCCGAATCCTCGGCGGTGGTGTAACATTGATGGCGAAGCAGAGGGTATTGTAAAGTGCTCTTGCGTTTTCGCCTTCAGCGTGGGGCACTCCATGCATCCGCAGGTCACATGCAATTTTTGCATTGTGCTGAGAAGCAAGTTTCGCCTCCAGCCCACTGACCCGCTCTCGCAATGCCGCCAGCTCCCCGACCTCGCGCTCCAGTGAGTTCACCGTCTCGTGTAGCTGCTTCACCTCCCCTGCCATATGATCAAGGCGCTCCAGCAACGCGGAGAGGATGCGCTGCTCGGCATCTTCCCATTTTAGTGGAGATGAGATTGGCTTGCTCTTCAAAGCGCAAATTTAGCATTACCATGATCTTCGAAGATAGCGCATCAGACTGACGGCCCTCCTTGGGGTCAGTATTTGTATTTTCACGTGTGCGTTTGCTGGGTTGCGGTGCCATGATGAGCAGTGTACGTTGAGTTATTTTTATTTGGTACGTTGAACGTTGATGCAAATTATGTTTTATTTGAGATTGTGAGTGAAACTGTATTGGTGTTGTGTTTGTATTGTAGTTTATTTGCGCGCGGTAATCTTGAAAACGCTCTTATTTATTATTTGAGTGGTTTTATCTTGTGAGTCAGTTTTGTTGTATTCACTTTAAGGTAAAAATGTAATTTAAAGTTGTTTGAACAATTACACTGAACAGATACAACACCGATCTGGATTAGACAGTCTATCTTTTCACTAAGTGCAAAGAAATGTTCGATTTAACTTTTTATTTTAAAATTTACCGGAGCGAATAAATAATACGTCTGCTTCCGTCGATAGACGATGACGATGAGAGAAGACTTAGTGGGAAGATTGGAGGGAGTGAATTTGGTGAAGGACAGTAAACAATTACGAGGCATAGGCAAGGGCGCATTAACTACTATAGGGTATTTCACAACTGATGTAGAGGTCGAGGACTTATGTTTTGGTGTTACCTTTAACGTGATTAAAAGGAACGATTTGAACTACATTGCCATAATCGGGAAAGATGTTCTAAAGTCTGTTGACATAACATTCAGCGCAGAAGGGGTCAAGTTTAAAGGTAGAAATAAAGAATCTGCAAAGGTGTTTAGTGGAATGTAAGTTGAGGAAATGTCACAGGAACGATTGGCATCAGACAGGGTCGATTTAAGTCACCTGAAGGAAGAACAGTTGCTTGTAGTAGAGGGGTTGATAAACAATTACTCTCCCAAAAAGGTCATTAAGTCACCAGTTAAAATGAAGATAGTTCTAGAAGACGACTTTCCAGTTTTTCACCACCCTCGCAGGACTTCGTATGTAAGCAGAATGATTATTGAAAAACAAGTTCAGCAACAGTTAGATGAGGGAATCGTAGTACCAAGCTCTTCAGAATATGCTGCTCCAGTTGTGCTAGTGTCGAAAAAAGATGGATCGAAGAGGTTCTGCTGCGACTATAGGAAGCTAAACTTAAAAATTAAAAAATACAATTTTCTAATGGCGCTCATTGATGACGTGTTAGATCGCTTACAGGGTTCGAAAGTGTTAACCACACTAGATCTTACAAATGGATTTTTCCACGTACCCATGGAAAACGAATCCAGAAAATTTACAGCTTTTGTAACCCACAATGGCCAGTACGAGTTCACACACGTATCCTTTGGGATAACAAATTCACCAGCTGTATTCTGTCGATATATTAGCGCTGTGTTAGAGACCTGTTGCAAGGGAAGAAAATAATTATTTACATGGACGACATAATTATTCCATCAAGGGACGAGAATGAGGGTATAGAAATGCTAAAAGAGTTTTTACAAGTCGCAGGTAGGGCTGGTTTACGTATAAATTAGGAAAAAGGACAGTATCTGAGAAAGATAATTCAATTTTTAGGGTATGTATTGAGAACGCAACCATTTCGCCAACACGGGACAAAATTGATGCAGTAGTAAATTTCCCAGTACCTAAAATCAACAAGTAAAAAAGCTAAAGTCGGGTGTCCCGACTTTGAAATACTCTGTACATACGTTTACAATAATTATAGAAAATAAAAAAAATTAAGAAAATTAAAAAAAAAAAATTTTTGAAAGATTTTACCTTTCTCGGAATTTGAACTCACGTAAAGGATGTAATTGCACATTTACACATATTCGTGTCTGTGTAAACATGTGTGCAGTCAACCAAAGCACCAGCATCAACAACAGCCGCGGGCAGCGCTTGAGCAGCAGCAGCAAATATATTTATGGCTATAACTTCTTGTTAAATCGGTCTATCATAGTGAAACTTGGCACACGGACACATAATAACCAACTGGGGGTATTTCCAAAATTTTATTTTTATTTTTTACTTTTAAAATTCCAAGCATTACGGGAGATACGATTTGCGGGGAAGAGGGGGAAGGGAGGGAAATTCCAAAATATAAAATTTCTGCGTATTCACACAAGGCATCTTGGACTAAAATTTGGTGTGCCTAGGTCTTATAGTCTCCGAGATATAGGCGATTATACGAATGGAAAATCGGGAAAACCCCCATAGGGGGGAAGTGGGGGGGAAAATCAAAAAAATAAAACAAACTCGTATAGAATACACACATAACGCATCTTTGTGCAAAATTTGGTGTCTCTGTCTCTTATAGTCTCTGAGATCCAGGTGTTCATACGGACGGACAGACGGACGGACAGACAGGGCTAGATCGACTCGTCTCGTCATGCTGATCAAGAATATATATACTTTGTGGGGTCTGCCACGCCTCCTTCTGTCTGTTACATTTTTCAGCTCCCGCAAACCTAATATACTCTTGTACATTTCATGTACAGAGTATAATGAAGCACGTTAATGCATTAAGCAGATTGTCTTGCCTAATAATTGAGGAGTCAGTAAAGTATAGGTTGCGGGAAACACAAGAGGCAGACAATTGGATAAAGGCAGTCAAAAAAGTTTTGGGAAGCTCTAACAGCTATGAATATTATTTTGTTCCAAACGGGATATTATACAAGGACCATGAGACCATGCAGGATGAAATTATAGCTATCGCTCACCGGGGGGCCATTTTGGCTGTCGACTTGCTGAGTAAACAATAATTTTTTTACAATATGCAAGAAAGAGTAGGCAAAGTGGTCCGTAGTTGCGTTGAATGTCTTAAATCAAATGCAAAACGAGGCAAAAAAGAAGGACTTTTAGTACCTATTGACAAGGCCCAAGACCCATTGGGAACATATCATATAGATCACGTCGGTCCTCTCACGAGTACAAAAAAGAAATATATGCATATTTTAACGGTGGTAGACGCTTTTTCGAAATTTGTTAATATAAGCTCCAAAAACAGGCGTAGAACCCCAAAAGAGTAGTTACTGATAGAGGCATAGCGTTTACATCAAATGTATTTAAACAATATTATGAGAATGAGGGCATCCAACTCCTACACATTACAACAGGTATGCCAAGGGGTAACGGACAGGTAGAACGCATTCATAGAATTGTCATTCCAATATTGACCATAATGTGTCAGAGCAATCCCTCGAATTGGTACTGTCATGTTGATCGGGTTCAACAAATTATAAACAGCACACCTCCACGAAGCACGAAATTCACTCCTTTTAAAATCCTTACAGGACTCGACATGAAAACTAAAAACGAAGAAATAAGGCAAATTCTAGAAGAAGTGGACATGGACATTTTTAATGGAGAGCGAAAATTAGTAAGGATTAAAGCACAGGAAAAGCAAAATCGATTAAAAAAGGAAAGTCGAAGAAACTTATAAAGTAGAGGAACTGGTAGCGATTAAAAGAACACAATATGGCACAGGCATGAAGTTAAGACCAACATTTCTTGGACCGTATAAGATAACGAAGATAATGAAACATGGGCGCTATGAAGTTCAAAAAGTTGGCAATCAGGAGGGACCAAACTAAACAACAACAGCCGCAGAATTTTTAAAAAAAGGGGTTCGTTCGGGACGAACGAATTGTCAGGAAGGCCGAAGTTGGCTTGAGAGTTGCGGGTCAGTGTGTAGACAGTGAGTGTTCGTGTTGAGTATTTACAAAGACAATAGTTGTTGCCAAGGCCAGTTTGAAGTGTTGTTTGCGAAAGTGCTGCGCATTCCTTCTATTTTAACTATTCATGTAACTTTAGAACGTATGTATACTACAAGACAATATCCCAAATAAACTAATTTGTGTTTCAAACCTACATATATGTAAAGTGGCATCCTTGTGCCATTATCATCAGTTGGCACCCCCGATCAGGCGAAGGCGTAATTAAGAAGAAGTCGTGGGATAGTCGGTTTTCAACAGTCGTAAGCAGCAGTCGTGGCATTCAGTCGTCAGTAGTAAAGTTGTACAGCAGTCACAAAAGTTGGTCAGAAGTTGCGAAAGTCGGCGTCTAAACATATTTTGAAGTCTTATGTTATTATATAATACTGTTCTTATTGTTTGTCAAATACTCGATATACTTTATTAAGCGATTTATAAACCTAATAAATCTTACATGGGGGCTCAACCGTGTCGAGCAGCCGGACAAATATTCAGAACAGTTAAAAGTTTTTAAGTGAAGCATTCATAAAAAATGATTCTTACATAAGGGCTCAGCCGCATAAATTCTCAGAGCAGTTACATATGTGCATACGCAGTCAGTTGAAATAATACATCTAAAAGTTGCAGTGCTTAAAAATGATACGCTCAAGCAGAAAAAATAAAAATGGCGCATCAAACAAGAAAAATCTGTTTCCGGTGGCGCGTATGGAAGATGGAAAGACATCACAAAGTATAGACGATCTCGATCTAACATTTGAAATGGTAGAGGAAAGCAGAGCAGTGGTAAATGATGAACAAAGTGTAAATCATACGTGCGAAAAAGAGATAAATATATACAAGTGCGAACAAGGCACAACGGCAGGAATAAAAGAAAAAGGTGCGAACGTCGAACTACATGATAATTGCGCAGTTGAAAATACCGAGAAAAGAATGTATTCCGAGGAGACACACACATGTATACAAAACAACGATTTGTCAATTTTAATTAAAGTAGTAGTTCCTGATTTCGATGGCATAGCTATACCAGTTAAGCAGTGGGTAAATAATTTCGACGAAAACGCCGAGGCATACGAATTAAGTAAAAAACAAAAGTATGTGAATGCAAAAAATAAAATGGTTGGCACGGCCGAATTATTGGTGGAAACTATTACTGTATCAAATTATGAAATGTTATGTGCAGCCTTAATAGAAGAATTTGATAAACAGCTGAGCAGTGCCGGAGTACATAAAATGTTGCTAAAGCGGAAAAAGTGTGTATCGGAAAATTTTCATGATTATGTGCTCCAAATGCGAAAAATAGCATCACTTGGACAAGTTGAAGATCAGTCGGTTATAAATTATATAGTTGATGGCTTAGACGTGCGTGACGATCTAAAATTTCCGTTGTACAGTGCGCCCACGTACAAAGAACTTCGAAGTCGGTATGAGCTTACTGAATTAGTGGCAAAGAGCAGTTCGTATAACAAACGTCGCGAAAACGTTGATAAAGTGGGAGACAAACAACAACAACATCAGCATTGCTACAATTGCGGTTCAACAGAACATAAGCGGGCAGAATGTAAACGAGAAACAAAATGTTTTAAGTGTAACGGTGTCGGTCACATAGCGAAGCAGTGCGTCGCAAACAAACAAAGCGTTAACATTGTATTAAAGGAAAATTGCGTTAAAGAAATAAAAATCGGGAAAGCAGTTGTATCGTGTTTGATTGACACTGGCGCGGATGTTTCACTTATGCGAAAACAAATGAGCAGTCTGAGTTTAATGTTTTTAACGTGGTAAGTCCAGCAAACGAAATCGATTTAAATGTTGAATCCCAGTATGCCGAACCAGTCAAACAAATGATCGCCAATTACAAGCCGGTGGACAATGCAGTAGAATGCCCAATAAAAATGACCATCATACCGAATGTTCCAAGCATCGCTTTTCGCGAAAGTCCAAGCCGATTGTCTACAACAGAACGTGAATTTGTACGAAAACAGGTGGATGAATGGCTTCACAGTGGCATTATCAGAGAGTCGTCGTCAAACGTTGCAAGCAAGGTGGTGTTGGCCAAAAAGAAAGATAGGACCTACCGATTATGTGTGGACTATCGTAAGCTGAATACCCTCGTACTTAAGGATAGGTTTCCAGTACCAGTTGTCGAAGAAGTACTCGAGAAGATGCAAAATGCGAAATATTTTACTGTTATGGATTTGCGAAATGGTTTTTTTCATGTGCAGGTAGAGGCGCAAAGTCGAAAGTATACGGCGTTTGTTACCAAAGAAGGGTTGTATGAATTCAATAGGGCACCCTTTGGATTTTGCAACTCCCCAGCAGTGTTCGTACGATACGTTAATTACATATTTCAAATATTGATTAACAAAGGCATAATGGAGATGTATGTTGACGACATAGTTATTTTCGGAGATTCAGCTGGTCAATGTTTGGAAAATATGCGAACTGTACTGAAGCAGGAAGAAAAGTGTGGGCTTGATATAAAATGGGCCAAGTGTCAGTTCTTAAAGAAGAAAATAAATTTTCTGGGTCATGAAGTAGAAAACGGACGTGTTTGGCCAGGTCAAGAAAAGGTAAAAGCTGTGAAGAATTTTCCTCTTCCCAAAAACATACGGGGAGTACAGGCCTTTCTTGGACTAACGGGGTATTTTCGAAAGTTCGTTAAAGATTATGCATTACTAGCCAGACCGTTGACACAATTGTTGAGAAAAGAAGCCGAATTCAAAATTGAAGGGTTACATGTACAGGGGATAGAACAATTAAAGAATGCTTTGACGAATGAACCAGTATTGAAGATATTTATGCCGAATGCGGCAACACAGTTACATGTTGATGCGTCAAAAGATGGGTTTGGTGCTACTCTTTTCCAGCAGCATGATGGCAAGTTGCATCCTATTCTGTACTGGAGTAAAAAAACTACACCTCAAGAAGAAAAGTTGCATAGCTATTTTTTGGAAGTGAAAGCAGCATACTTAGCAACAAAAAAGCTACGACATTATTTAATGGGCATTCAATTTGTTCTCGTTACTGATTGCGCAGCGTTTAAGGTGACATCAACGAAAAAAGAAATTCCCAGAGAAGTAGTGCAGTGGTTAATGTATCTGCAAGATTTTACGTATACCATAGAACATCGCGCTGGTATAAGGATGAAGCATGTCGACAGCCTCAGTCGATTCCCAGTCATCATCGTAAGCACAGAAGTTCAGGCACAATTTTTAAAGGCCCAACGCAAAGATGAAACCTTAGTTGCAGTTGCAGAAATTTTAAAACTGAAACCGTACTCAAACTACAAGGTCAGAAATCAGCTGATTTATAAACAAGTAGATGGTATTGAATTGCTAGCCGTACCGAAGTGCATGGAAAAAGAAGTTATCAGGAATGCTTCTAACTTTGGTCATATGGGTGTAAAGAAAACCATGCAAGGCTTGCAGGATGAACGCAACCAAATCAGAGCTGATGCCAGAGTACAGATTGAAAAAGCTCAAAGTTGCTACAAGAAGAATTTTGACAAAAAGCGACGTAAGCATAGTGGTTACCAATTAGCAGACTTAGTAGCCATTAAAGTAACACAGTTTGTAAATGGTAAAAAGCTGGCTCCCAAATATACCGGGCCATACGAGGTTACCAAAATAAAACGTAATGGAAGGTTCGACGTGAAGAAAGTTGCAGAGTTCCAGGGTCCGAATCAGACTTCAACTTGTACTGATTCTATGAAACTGTGGCGTTACATGGGTCAAGACGAAGACGATGAAGCTGGAGAATCATCTGAGCCAGATGATGAGCAAGATGGCCGAGTGTAAAGTGGCATCCTTGTGCCATTATCATCAGTTGGCACCCCCGATCAGGCGAAGGCGTAATTAAGAAGAAGTCGTGGGATAGTCGGTTTTCAACAGTCGTAAGCAGCAGTCGTGGCATTCAGTCGTCAGTAGTAAAGTTGTACAGCAGTCACTAAAGTTGGTCAGAAGTTGCGAAAGTCGGCGCCTAAACATATTTTGAAGTCTTATGTTATTATATAATACTGTTCTTATTGTTTGTCAAATACTCGATATACTTTATTAAACGATTTATAAACCTAATAAATCTTACATATATATGGGCATGAAAACATTGTGTTCATATGCTCAACTTATAACTCTTAACTAGCCCTATATTTGGTGCAAAGGTTGATTTTGGACAACGGGACAAACGGGGCAAATAAGTTGTTTTTGGCGGCCACCAGTTGGCTGATTTTATCGAAACCTGAGGCAATATATATAAATGCGACTAATTTTTAAACGTTGTGCATTATTGTCTCTTAAAAATAGTTTTGGTTTAACAGTTCATAAAATACAGTTTCAGTTCTGAAATATCGAAACAAAATGATTTTAGATTTCTTTATCTGCCATAACTTTCTTTTGATAACTGCCCCGACCCCAGATACGGCACCCATTCCATGTTAGCTTATAAAAAAATTCTATTCAACTGAGAAGCATACGAATTCTTTTTAGAAAATTAACTTTATAGTTTCAAGCTATAAATTGACCCATTAGAAACCCATTAGAAAAATTACATATTTTTCTCTCCATTTGCACGCCTCTTTATTTTTTTTGCAGCCGGTATTATTCACCTAGATTTCAATAATTTTAAAGTATGTAAACGTATGTATATCTCTATATATATAAAACAGTTTGTCCTGACTGACTGACTGATTGGCAATCAACGCACAGCCCAAACGGTAAGAGCTAGGAAGCTGAAATTTGGACACAAGATCCCTCTTATAGTGAAAGTGAGCACTAAGAAGGGGTTTCGGAAAATTCGAGCTCCAAAGGGGGGAAAACGAGCTCCAACGTTTGTATGAAAAATCTACAATTTTTATCCGATTAACTTCAAACTCAGTTTGTATACTCTCACAAAGAATACAAAAAAAACTGTATACTTGGATTTTCAATACTTTTCCTGCGGCCTGAATAATAATGATTTTCCGGTGGAAAATTCGGAAAACGAAAAGCTATTTGCAATCAACGCACAGCCTAAACGGTAAGAGCTAGGAGGCTGAAAATTAGACACAAGATTCCTCTTATAGTGAAAGTGAGCACTAAGAAGGGGTTTCGGAAAATTCGAGCTCCAAAGGGGGGAAAACGAGCTCCAACGTTTGTATGAAAAATCTACAATTTTTATCCGATTAACTTCAAACTTAGTTTGTATATTCTCAAAAAGAATACAAAAAAAACTGTATACTTGGATTTTCAATATTTTTCCTGCGGCCTGAATAATAATGATTTTCCGGTGGAAAATTCGGTAAACGAAAAGCTATGTGCAATCAACGCACAGCCCAAACGGTAAGAGCTAAGAGGCTGAAAATTGGACACATGTTGTCTTCAGTGGTGTAGGTGAGCACTAAGAAGCGGTTTTGGAAAATTCGAACGCCAAAGGGGGGAAAACGGGCTCCAACGTTTGTATGAAAAATCTACAATTTTCATCCAATTAAATTCAAACTTAGCTTGTTTACTCTCAAAAAGAATACAAGAAAAACTGTTTACTTGGTTTTTCACCATTTTTCCTGGGGCATGAAAAAAGGGGGGTTTTCTGTGGAAAAATTGAAACACAATCAACACCCCACAGCCCAAACGGTAAAAGCTAGGAAACTGAAATTTGGGCTCAATTATCCTATCATGGTGTAGATGCGCACTAAGAAGGGATTTTGGAAAATTCGAGCTCCAAAGGGGGGAAAAGTAGCTCCAAAGTTTGTTTGAAAATTCTGCATTTTTGAATCGATCAACTTTAAATTTAGGTTTTATAATCTATAGAAGAATACAAACAAAACTGCATACTCGGTTTTTCAAAATTTGTGTTGGAGCTTGAATTATTGGGGTTTTAATATTTATTCATTTTTTCAAATGAAAAGTTTGTGTTATAAATTTTGTCAGATCGATTTCAAATTTGGGTAATATAATCTACGTAACTAAAATTACATTGCATTGCATTGCATTTAACGATTTTTAAAATATGCATTTTACAAATGCAGGTAGAACAAACAATACAAAATATCAAACAGTTGGGGACAACTAAGTATACATACACACACACACATACATACATACAAGCAGCTGTTCGTGTAGTTGCGTGTAAACGGTTGAAGTAGCCAAAGCAAAATGTGAGACACTAATGTGTGAATGTTCATTTGTACACATGTATGTACATACATACATACATATGTATGTACAAAAGTACATTCGTCTTGCACTGACAGGGCAAGAAATGTTAATTAATTAAAAATTATTAACATTATAACATAAACATTTTTATGCTATTTTTTCTTTGTTTAGTACATTTGGCATAAGGGGTTTTTAGGACAACGGACTACAAGGGCGTACACAGGTTGGGCAGGGGGGACATTTCTCCCCTTAGAAAGAATTTCGTATTATGAATTACGCCAGCACCATATGTATTACATACGTACATACGTCTGTATGTATAGCATGTACATATGTATGTATGTACATCAATAAGTATGTATGTACGTTCATACATTCCTATATACATATATAGGTTTGTATGTACAAGTATGCAGTGGGCTATCGAACACTGTTGTTTAATTGTAAAAAATAGTTTTCTATGGTTTCAAATCAAAATTTTTAAAACAACAACAACAACTTCAAGTTATTGGCTCGCAAATCTTCTTTCGTTTTGATCATTTACGCCTGTTCATTACATACGCAAAATGCCAAAAGTTTACAGTTACAGTACACATACAAATAAATTTGTATGTATGTATGTGTACAGTGTACAATCGAATACAGTATTATAATCAATAACTCTCAAACGATGTTTTTCGATGTATTTGTATTCGACATGTATTACGATATATCAACACAAGTATCGATATTTTCGATATATCGCATTTAATTTTATTATTGGGGTTTTAATATTTATTCACTTTTTCAAATGAATAGTTTGTGTTATAAATTTTGTCCGATCGATTTCAAATTTGGGTAATGTAATCAACATAACTATATCAACAAATTGGCATTCAACGATTAAAATATAGCAATATGTTTTTTACTTGCCATATATCAAATATCAAATAGTCGTGTCTATGTGTGCCCATGCATACATACATATGTACAAGCATATGTATCTATGCCTGTATATGTATGAAGCATGTAAATACAAAACAACAACAACAACTTCAAGTTGTTGGCTCGCTCATCTTCTTTCGTTTTGACCATTTAATGTTAATTGCAAAGGCAAAACGCTGGCTTCAACTATCGAAAGTTTTACTCTAGCAAATTGAGATGAGAATTGTCAGTGCTTTTTGATCGTGGCTCATCGCTGCACGGCATTGACACGAGTGCCGTGTTTCATATTCCGAGTTTGTGCGTGACCGTATTGACTCAAATGTGAATTTAAAATTAGGATATACCCTTATAATTATTCCCCTTTTTTGCACATAGTCTATCTTAAAACGTTGCGTTATCTCTATATATAAAACAGTTTGTCCTGACTAATTGGTGATCAACGCACAGCCCAAACGGTAAAAGATGAAATTTGGACTCAAGTATCCTTTCATAGTATCCATCATAGTGTAGGAGCACACTAAGAAAGGCTTTTGGAAAATTCTAACTCCAAAGGGGGGAGGTTTAAAAAAATATTAGTTATAGTGGTCATGTTCGTTTAAAGAAATAGTTTGGCAAGAACAAAAATGTAACGGACTACTGAACAATTTTTTGTCAAGAACAGAAAATGTTCATTTAAATACCTTAAATGCCTTCCTACTGGTAACTTATAAGGTGAAAACATATGGGTAGGTTATGCACACACAAAATAAATACAATTGGAAACATTATATTGAGCCGGGTTAAGACGGGCAATACCTGCTAGTACAAGTATATAAGAATTTATCATTTATGTAAAAAAACATAATTTCAAATTGTTAAAATTTACACTCTCGATGTCGCACGGGACCAACTTTATATTAGTTCCACGATCACAAATCTTATTTTTTAGCAAGTTTATTTACAAATATTTTCTTTTCAAATTTTCATTATTTTGAATTTTATTTTTTCCTATTTTTTGATATTAAAAGATCGACCAAAAAAATCTTGCCCTCCCTGAACTAAATCCTTGCTACGCCCATGCCAACTATACTACTTTGATGCGATTCGAGCACTTCGTGCTCATCATGATAGACCGACTTAACAAGAATTTATAGCCATAAGCAAGGGCGTAAGCAGGGGGGGGGGGGGGACCCGTTGCTCCCCCCTACAAAAAATTTTTCCATATAAAGTCGACCACATGTTCATTATTAAGACGCAATATTTTGCCTTAAAATGGATCTGAGTTGCATTTGTTGAAGTTTTTTCATTGATCATATGCATAAGTTATTTTTTAAATGCATCGTACATTATTTAATCAACATTTTAATTTTTTACCCTCCTTTTCGTAAAAAGCTGTGCTTTGGTTGACTGCGAACATGCTTACATAGACACGAATATACGAGCATAAACATACATATACTCACATAGACGCAATTGCTTTGTATATGTGCAATTATACACCCTTTACGTGAGTTCAAATACCAAAAGAGGTAAAATCGATCAAATATTTTTTTGTAATTCTCTTATTTTTTAAATTTCTATAATTATTCTTAACATATGTACAAAGTATTTCAAAGTCGGGATACCCGACTTTAGTTTTTTTACTTGTTTTTTTTTTTTTTAATTTAATTTTTTTAATTTCTTCAATTATTCTACACATATGTACAGAGTATTTCAATGTCGGGACACCTGACTTTGGCTTCTTCACTTGTTATGAGTTAAGCGAGTGTCGTTTAAATAATTTAGGAAATCATTAATAATACTTTATATTCAGGAGTGCAGAAATTTTCGGAGGCAACAGTTGGTTTTGAAATCTAAAAAAAAATCCGTCGGTGCCACAGAAAGAATTCCAAAGAATTCCACTTATATCTCTATATATATAAAACAGTTTGTCCTGACTGACTGACTGACTGATTGGTGATCATTGCACAGCCCAAACGGTAAAGGCTAGGAAGCTGAAATTTGGACTCAAGTATCCTTTCATAGTCTAGGTCCCCACTAAGAAGGGATTTTGGAAAACTCGAGCTCCAAAGGGGGGAAAACAGGCTCCAACGTTTGTATGAAAAATCTACAGTTTTCATCTGATTAACTTTAAACTTAGTTTGTATACTCCAATTCCAATTCCAAGAAAAACTGTATACTTGGTTTTTTGATATTTTTTTTGGGGCCTAAAATATGGGAGTTTTCATGTAAAAAAAAATGTTGGGGCACAAAAGCAAACCGCGTCAACAGCCCACAGCCTACACGGTAAAAGCTAGGATGCTGAAATTTGGGCTCAAGTATCCTATCATGGTGTAGATGAGCACTAAGAAGGGATTTTGGAAAATTCGAGCTCCAAAGGGGGGAAAACGAGATCCAAAGTTTGTTTGAAAAATCCGCATTTTTCAACCGATCGACTTAAAACTTAGTTTCTAAAATCAATTAAAGAATGCAAAGAAAACTGCATACTCGGTTTTTATAATTTTTTGTTGGAGCTTGAATTATTGGGGTTTTCTTGGGGCACAAAAAAAGGAAACCGCGTCAACAGCCCACAGCCCAAACGGTAAAAGCTAGGATGCTGAAATTTGGGCTCAAGTATCCTATCATGGTGTAGATGCGCACTAAGAAGGGATTTTGGAAAATTCGAGCTCCAAAGGGGGGAAAACGAGCTCCAACGTTTGTATGAAAAATCTACAGTTTTCATCTGATTAACTTTAAACTTAGTTTGTATACTCCAATTCCAATTCCAAGAAAAACTGTATACTTGGTTTTTTGATATTTTTTTTGGGGCCTAAAATATGGGAGTTTTCATGTAAAAAAAAATGTTGGGGCACAAAAGCAAACCGCGTCAACAGCCCACAGCCTACACGGTAAAAGCTAGGATGCTGAAATTTGGGCTCAAGTATCCTATCATGGTGTAGATGAGCACTAAGAAGGGATTTTGGAAAATTCGAGCTCCAAAGGGGGGAAAACGAGATCCAAAGTTTGTTTGAAAAATCCGCATTTTTCAACCGATCGACTTAAAACTTAGTTTCTAAAATCAATTAAAGAATGCAAAGAAAACTGCATACTCGGTTTTTATAATTTTTTGTTGGAGCTTGAATTATTGGGGTTTTCTTGGGGCACAAAAAAAGGAAACCGCGTCAACAGCCCACAGCCCAAACGGTAAAAGCTAGGATGCTGAAATTTGGGCTCAAGTATCCTATCATGGTGTAGATGCGCACTAAGAAGGGATTTTGGAAAATTCGAGCTCCAAAGGGGGGAAAACGAGCTCCAAAGTTTGTTTGAAAAATCCGCACTTTTCAACCGATCGACTTAAAACTTAGTTTCTAAAATCAATTAAAGGATACAAACAAAACTGCATACTCGGATTTTCGAAATTTGTGTTGGAGCTTGAATTATTGGGGTTTTAATATTTATTCACTATTTCAAATGAAAAGTTTTTGTTATAAATTTAGTCCGATCGATTCAAAATTTGGATAATGTAATCTACGTAACTAAATCTACAACTTTGCATTCAAGGATTTTCAAAATATGCATTTTACAAAAGCAGGCAGAACAAACAATACAAAATATCAAACAGTTGGGGACAACTAAGTATACATATACACACATACAAACAGCTGTTCGTGTAGTTGCGGGCAAACGATTGAAATAGCCAAAGCAACATGTGAGACACTAATGTGTGAATGTCCATACATATGTGCACATCTATGTATGTACATATGTATGTATCTACATATGTATGTATGTACATTCGTCTTGCACTGACAGAGCAAGAGATGTTAATTAATTGAAAATTATATAATATAACATTTTTAAAAGTAATTTTTTCTTTGTTTAGTGCATTTGGCATTAGTGTTTTCATTAATAACTTTATGCAGCAACAACAAATATCAAATAGTTGGGGACATCACATACACACACTCACACACAACAAGCAACAGTTCGTGTCTATGTGTGCGGTTCTCTACGTACGGTTGAAAAAGTAAAGAGAAACATATGTACATATGTATGTATGTATGCCTGTGTATGAATACAGCATGTATGTACATTCGTATTAATGTATACACACACAGTTGTTTGATTGTAAAAAAAAATAATGCTCTAAAAACAACAACAACTGCAAGTCATTAGCTCGCTCTTCTTTCGTTTTTACCATTTAATGTTAATTGCAAAGGCAAAACGCCAAAATGTTACAGTTACCGTCGCTAGGCAACGACTGCGTAAGCGATAGTAAAGCAGAAACCGAATAACGGAGCTACGCATATTCTGCTTCGCATTGCGGGCAGATGTATGTATGTATATGATTTGTTCTTATTGATGTCAATAAATAATTAGATTTTGTTATTTAAATATTCTGCTTATTGCATTCAAACTTCGATATTTTGATGGTATCGGTGCCAGTGCTTTTTGATCGTGGCTCATCGCTGCACGGCATTGACACGAGTGCCGTGTTTCATATTCCGAGTTTGTGCGTGGCCGTATTGACTCAATATGGCACGAAAAGACTCGAATGTGAATTTAAATTTGGACTCAAGTATCGTTTCATAGTATCCATCATAGTGTAGGAGCACACTAAGAAAGGCTTTTGGAAAATTCTAGCTCCAACGGGGGGAAAACGAGCTTTAAAAAATATTAGTTATAGTGGTCATGTTCGTTTAACGAAATAGTTTGTCAAGAACAAAAATGTAACGGACTACTGAACAATTTTTTGTCAAGAACAGAAAATGTTCATTTAAATACCTTAAATGCCTTCCTACTGGTAACCTTTAAGGTGAAAACATATGGGTAGGTTATGCACACACAAAATAAATACAATTGGAAACATATTGAGCCGGGTTACGACGGGCAATACCTGCTAGTTGCTTATAAAAATTTAAATTTTATTTGTTACATTTTTAAACTCTGTACATGAAATGTCCGTCCGTATGAACACCTGAATCTCAGAGACTATAAGAGATAGAGACTCCAAACTTTGCACAAAGATGTCTTTATGTGTACGCTATACGAGTTTGTTTTATTTTTTTGTTTCCCCCCCCATTTCCCCCCTATGGGGGTTTTCCCGATTTTCCATTCGTATAATCGCCTACATCTAGGCGACTATAAGACCTAGGAACACCAAATGTATGCCTTATGTGAATACGCAGAGAATGTGTATTTTGGAATTTCTCTCGCTCCCCCCTCTCACCCGTAAATTGTAACTCCCGTATCTTGGAATTTCGAACTCAAATTTTTCAAATTCCCCCAGTTAGCGATTATGTATCCGTATGTCAAGTTTCACTATGATAGACCGATTTAACAAGAAGTTATAGCCAGAAATATATTTGCTGCTCCAGCGCTGCTCAAGCGCTGCCCGCGGCTATTGTGGATGCTGGTGCTTTGGTTGACTGCTAACATGTTTACACATACACGAATAGACGCGCATGGACATTCATACACTCACATATACGCAATTGCTATGTAAATGTGAAATTATACACCTTTTACTTGAGTTCGAATACCAAAAGAGGTAAAATCGATCAAAATTTTTTTTTTTAATTCTCTTAATTGTTTTAATTTCTATTATTACTGTAAACATATGTACAGAGTATTTGAAAGTCGGGACACCCGACTTTATCTTTTTTACTTGTTTTTTTGTTTTGCAAATTCGTGACTCGAATTTTCTAAGGCTCCTTTTTTACTGTTTAAAATCGAACTTCGCAATGCGTCTTTTTCTCGTTATTGATTCATGACCTATTTGTTTACATCGGAGGTCATTACGTTGCATTCGGCACACCAAAGCTTATATACTCTTAAAAAAATATATATTTTCGCCTAAAATATTATACATTATTTCCGGGACAAAATTCATCAAGAAACCAAGAAGGTTGCAGTAATTTCCTTTGTTCAAAAAGGACCTGCGCAATGCGTCTTGTTCTCATTATTGATTGATGGCCTAATTGTTTTCCTATGAAGTCTGTTCGTGACATTCCACACACAAAAGCTTATATACCATTAAAATTTCATACCATTAAAATGATATACCTTTAAAATGATATATTCTCGCTTAAAATAACAGGCATATTGTGTCCGATGCAACTAGACGTCGGATCTAACTCCAAGTTTTGGTCCCAACAGCACACAGTGGGGTCTTCTGACTTTTTTCATTGCAAAATTCATATCTTCTGAATGCAAAAAGATGTATCAAGGAAAAAAATTAAGTTTAAAGAAGAACGTTTAGAACTTTACCATCAATCATAGTTTAGAAAAATACTCGTACATACTCGTATTTGACAATGATGAATTTTCCAGTTTTAGATTTCTAGTAATTCGTTCCTCATTTGAATATTTTCCTTCACAGAAGACTTGAGAAAATCGGAAGATTTCTTGGCCCAGTCCGTCAACATTATCTACTTGTAGGTGCTCTGACCAGAACAGCCTTCACTGCCCAATCGCTGCTCAAAAATATGGTAATACCATTTCTATATTCATATTTTACTCTGTAGTACCTAAAATGTACATATTAGGTTTGCGAGAAGTGAAAAACGTAACAAACAAATACATAATCACTATATGAAGGTATTTTTTGTCTCTGTGATATAGGTTATTATATGAGTGACGTTAGGGAAAATCCCAAAATCGGGTAACTGGTGGGTCAAAAAAATAAAACTAACTCGTACAACAATTTGATTTCTCCAGCTTTTATAGTCTCTGAGATCTAATATATAATATATATACTTTGCCACACCTCCTTTGTGTGTTACATACAGTCGCACTAAAAAACATATTTACCCATTTAGGTGCAAGGTGTGGGAAATTTTCTGTCAGATAATCGGTTTTTTGTTTTGGGTAATAGTTGGCATAGAAACGTCAAGCAAAACTTTTCATTGGAGTTTTAAGACACAGGAGAAAATTATTTGTTGTCAGTATTGATAAATCGTACGGGAACTACAGTTTCAAGCATTTTAATAATATGATTAGACCCAACTTACCGCGAGTTCCGGAGGGTCTCCGAGACTTAATGAAAAATTTTACAAAAGAAGTTTTGCGGGTAAAACCGATCAATCTGTACGATTTTTCAGCGAAATATTTTGAGGTGCAATTTTTGGAAAAAGTACACTTTATGGTTCATAGATATGAGTCCCAGGAAAATAACCAATCAATTATGAAAAATCGCTTTCAAGAACAAATCCCACTATCACTAGTACAAAATATAATTCCTGATAGTCTTACGACTCTTCTTAAACAATTTATTAAAGCCATTTTAAAAGAAACACCCGAAAATATTTACGCTTACGCTTTGGAATATTTCAAAAAATTACAAATTCTTATGTCGGATCACAAGGAATTCATTCGCTATAGTGAATATGAAAGATACATTAAAGATAAGTCTAGTGTGATATCTAAAGAAAAACATACGTGTATGTGTGGGCGTACGTTGGACTGCTCTGCATCAAACGCTAAAAAACACACGGCTAACTTTAGGAGCATAAATTCCGAGAATGCAAACTACATAAACGCAGTCTATATTATACAAAAACGTGTTCGCCAGTATCTAGAGAAAAAAAGACACGCAAAGATGAAAGACAATCTAGATTGTAGTAAATCGAGATCAGCAAAGTTCAGTGCAAAGCATATAAAAGCT
This sequence comes from Scaptodrosophila lebanonensis, assembly GCF_003285725.1. Taxonomy (NCBI): domain Eukaryota; kingdom Metazoa; phylum Arthropoda; class Insecta; order Diptera; family Drosophilidae; genus Scaptodrosophila; species Scaptodrosophila lebanonensis. Next base: position 653,488 of record NW_022060606.1, on the reverse strand, counting down.
AACAACGTCATCCAACATCAGTACTATGAAAAGAAAACAATAAATGATATAAAAAAAAAATTGTTAACTAACAATATCCAACAGATTGCCTATGCCGCTTGTGTTATACAAAGAACATTTCGTCAATATTTGAGCAAAAAGCAAAAGAGTACTAGAAAAATAAGAAATACACCAATCAATACTAATATTACCAAACCATATTTAAGTTGTGTATACATTATCCAAAGAAATTTTCGAAATTATCTCAAAAGAAAGCGGCATAATGAATCAATTAACAAAAATGTGAAGAACAATTGTAACATATCGCATGCTGACGGGAAAGCCAAAGATTCCGTTTCTGAAGTAGCCTCTTATACATCGGCCTCCACAGCTATGATGTCAAGTGATTCTATAGACGAAGAAGGCGTACTTAAAGGAACTATCAGTGAGGATGGAGATGTTAAAAACGAAAGTAACAGCCATATGAAACCATTTTCTACGGATAATTACATAACAAAACGAACTGATAACGGTAACCAGAAAAAATTCCCTGATATACTTTATATCTGAAAGTTGCAACATTTGGGTGTCTATTTCATAAAATATATTTATTTAATTATGCTTCACAATTCGTTTTATTACCGAAATGGTTGCAGTGCTTCGAAAGCAACTGTGATAGGATGGAAATCTAGTTGAGCAATGTAATTTAGGTTTTTGTGGTTGTGTGTAGTGTTTAGAGTGTTAACATACAAGTATAATAGGTTTGGCAATGTGAAAAATGTAACAGATTGAAACAGTCGTGGTAGCATACACAAAGTATATACATACATACATACATATATTCTTTATCAGAAAGACAATACGAGTGGATTTAACCATGTCTACACGACTGTGCGTCTGTCCATCCGTTTGAACACCTATGTCAGTGCCGGATTAAGCCAGCGCGGGACCTGCAACAAATTCTGTCGGGTTCCTTGGTTTGTTTTAGGTTCTCAAGTTTAGGGTATTAAATAAAACAAAACTGTTAGAAATAAACTTTTCTGGATTTAGTGTGGGCAAATTTCAATATCGACTTCTCTAAGCAAATCATGCTCTATATTCAACAAAGTGAGATGATTAAGACGTTCTTTGTCCATCGTGATCCTTTATTCATTTTTAATACGTTTTAATGTTGAAAAAGAACGTTTGCCACTTCAGTTAGTGATCATGAGAGACAAGTAAATGAGCAAGGCAATTTCTAAGTTTGGGAAACACATTCTAAAGAATTATCTATATATATATAAAACAGTTTGTCCTGACTGACTGACTGACTGATTGGTGACCAACGCACAGCCCAAACGGTAAGGGCTTGGAAGTTTGAAATTTGGACGCAAGTATCCTTTCATAGTCCAGGTGCCCACTAAGAAGGGATTTTGGAAAACTCGAGCTCCAAAGGGGGGGAAACAGGCTCCAACATTTGTATGAAAAATCTACAGTTTTCATCTGATTAACTTCAAACTTAGTATACTCTCAGAACAATTCCAATAAAAACTGTATACTTGGTTTTTATACTCTGTACATGAAATGTACAGAAGTATATTAGGTTTGCGGGAGCTGAAAAATGTAACAGGCAAAAGGAGGCGTGGCAGACCCCACAAAGTATATATATTCTTGATCAGCATGACGAGACGAGTCGATCTAGCCCTGTCTGTCTGTCTGTCCGTCTGTCAGTCTGTCCGTCTGTCCGTCCGTATGAACACCTGGATCTCAGAGACTATAAGAGATAGAGACACCAAATTTTGCACAAAGATGCGTTATGTGTGTATTCTATACGAGTTTGTTTTATTTTTTTGATTTTCCCCCCCACTTCCCCCCTATGGGGGTTTTCCCGATTTTCCATTCGTATAATCGCCTATATCTCGGAGACTATAAGACCTAGGAACACCAAATTTTAGTCCCAGATGCCTTATGTGAATACGCAGAAAATGTATATTTTGGAATTTCCCTCCCTCCCCCCTCTTCCCCACAAATCGTAACTCCCGTAATTCTTGGAATTTCGAACTAAAATTTTGGAAATACCCCCAGTTGGTTATTATGTGTCCGTATGCCAAGTTTCACTATGATAGACCGATTTAACGAGAAGTTATAGCCATAAATATATTTGCTGCTGCAGCGCTGCTCAAGCGCTGCCCGCGGCTGTTGTTGATGTTGCTGTTTGGTTGACTGCGAAAATGCTTACACAGACACGAATATATGCGCATAGGCATACATACACTCACACAGACGCAATTGCTATGTAAATGTGCAATTATAAACCCTTTACGTGAGTTCGAATACCGAGAGAGGTAAAATCGATCAATTTTTTTTTATTTCCTAAATTATTTTTATTTTCTATAATTATTGTAAACATATGTACAGAGTATTTCAAAGTCGGGACACCCGACTTTAGCTTTTTTACTTGTTTGATATTTTTTTTGGGGCCTAAAATATGGGAGTTTTCCTGTAAAAAAATGTTGGGGCACAAAAGCAAACCGCGTCAACAGCCCACAGCCCACACGGTAAAAGCTAGAAAGCTGAAATTTGGGCTCAAGTATTCTATCATAGTGTAAATGTGCATTAAGAAGGGATTTTGGAAAATTCGAGCTCCAAAGGGGCGAAAAGTAGCTCCAAAGTTTGTTTGAAAAATCCGCATTTTTCAACCGATCAACTTAAAACTTAGTTTCTAAAATCAATTAAAGAACACAAACAAAACTGCATACTTAGATTTTCGAAATTTGTGTTGGAGCTTGAATTATTGGGTTTTAATATTTATTCACTATTTTAAATGAAAAGTTTGTGTTATAAATTTAGTCCGATCGATTTAAAATTTGGGTAATGTAATCTACGTAACTAAATCTACAACTTTGCATTCAAGGATTTTCAAAATATGCATTTTACAAAAGCAGGCAGAACAAACAATACAAAATATCAAACAGTTGGGGACAACTAAGTATACATACACACACACACACACATGCAAACAGCTGTTCGTGTAGTTGCGTGCAAACGATTGAAATAGCCAAAGCAAAATGTGAGACACTAATGTGTGAATGTCCATACATATGTGCACATCTATGTATGTACATATGTATCTACATATGTATGTATGTACATTCGTCTTGCACTGACAGAGCAAGAAATGTTAATTAATTGAAAATTATATAACATTTTTAAAAGTAATTTTTTCTTTGTTTAGTGCATTTTGCATTAGGGTTTTCATTAATAACTTTATGCAGCAACAACAAATATCAAATAATTGGGGACATCACATACACACACTCACACACACAACAAGCAACAGTTCGTGTCTATGTGTGCGGTTCTCTACGTACGGTTGAAAATAAAGAGAAACATACATATGTACATATGTATGTATGTATGTATGTATGCATGTGTATGAATATAGCATGTATGTACATTCGTATTAATGTATACATTGGGCAATCGAACACAGTTGTTTGATTGTAAAAAAACTAATGCTCTAAAAACAACAACAACTTCTTTCGTTTTTACCATTTAATGTTAATTGCAAAGGCAAAACGCCAAAAGTTTACAGTTACCGTCGCTAGGCAACGACTGCGTAAGCGATAGTAAAGCAGAAACCGAATAACGGAGCTACGAATATTCTGCTTCGCATTGCGGGCAGATGTATGTATGTATGTATATGATTTGTTCTTATTAATCTCAATAAATAATTAGATTTTATTATTTAAATATTCTGCTTATTGCATTCAAACTTCGATATTTTGATGGTATCGGTGGCTTCAACTATCGAAAGTTTTACTCTAGCAAATTGAGATGAGAATTGTCAGTGCTTTTTGTCGAGGCTCATCGCTGCACGGCATTGACAGGAGTGCCGTGTTTCATATTCCGAGTTTGTGCGTGACCGTATTGACTCAATATGGCACGAAAAGACTCAAATGTGAATTTAAAATTAGGATATACCCTTATAATTATTCCCCTTTTTTGCACATAGTCTATCTTAAAACGTTGCGTTATCTCTATATATAAAACAGTTTGTCCTGACTAATTAGTGATCAACGCACAGCCCAAACGGTAAAAGATGAAATTCGGACTCAAGTATCTTTTCATAGTATCCATCATAGTGTAGGAGCACACTAAGAAAGGCTTTTGGAAAATTCCAGCTCCAAAGGGGGGAAAACCAGCTTTAAAAAATATTAGTTATAGTGGTCATGTTCGTTTAACGAAATAGTTTGGCAAGAACAAAAATGTAACGGACTACTGAAAAATTTTTTGTCAAGAACAGAAAATGTTCATTTAAATACCTTAAATGCCTTCCTACTGGTAACTTATAAGGTGAAAACATATGGGTAGGTTATGCACACACAAAATAAATACAATTGGAAACATATTGAGCCGGGTTAAGACGGGCAATACCTGATAGTTTAATTTATAAAATTTATTTAGTTTATAAAATCGCTGTTCCAGAGGCTCCTGTTTCTTGCTGTCAATAACAGTAGCCACATCTGTTTTCAGCAGCTCTGCGAACTGCACTAATTCGCCACCTAGGCTGTTCTCCAAGTCATATTCCTAAGCACTGACCATACTTGACGATTTTTCCAAAATCTCTTCTGTTGTAAGACATTTTAGCTAAAAGTTTAAAATCCAAAATATCCAAATGTGCATACTTTAAGCACTTATTTTATGTATAATTATACTCTGTACATAAAATGTACAAGAGTATATTAGGTTTGCGGGAGCTGAAAATGTAACAGGCAGAAGGAGGCGTGGCAGAACCCACAAAGTATATATATTCTTGATCAGCATGACGAGACGAGTCGATCTAGCCCTGTCTGTCTGTCCGTCTGTCCGTCCGTATGAACACCTGGATCTCAGAGACTATAAGAGATAGAGACACCAAATTTTGCAAAAAGATGCGTTATGTGTGTATTCTATACGAGTTTGTTTTATTTTTTTAATTTCCCCCCACTTCCCCCCTATGGGGGTTTCACCGATTTTCCATTCGTATAATCGCCTATATCTCGTAGATTATAAGACCTACGGACACCAAATTTTAGTCCCAGATGCCTTATGTGAATACGCAGAAAATGTGTATTTTGGAATTTCTCTCCCACCCCCCTCTCCAAGGCAAATCGATTTTTTCTAATTCCCGTAATTCTTGGAATTTTGAACGCCAATTTTGCAAATGCTTTCAGTTAGTTATTATGTGTCCGTATGCCAAGTTTCCCTATGATAGACCGATTCAACATGAAGTTATAGCCATAAATATATTTGCTCCTACAGCGCTGCTCAAGCGCTGCCCAAGCGCTGCCCGCGAGGGTTGTTGATGCTGGTGCCTTGGTTGACTGCGAACATGCTTACACAGACACGAATATACGAGCATATACATACATACACTCACATAGACGCAATTGCTTTGTATATGTGCAATTATACATCCTTTACGTGAGTTCGAATACCATAAGAGGTAAAATCGATCAACATTTTTTTTATAGCCTGTACCCAAAGGGTGAAAGGCTATACTAGTTTTGTGCGCATGTATGTAACACACAGAAGGAGGCGTGGCAGACCCCACAAAGTATATATATTCTTGATCAGGATGAGAAGACGAGTCGATATAGCCATGTCCGTCTGTCCGTCTGACCGTCTGTCCGTCTGTCTGTATGAGCGCAAGGATCTCAGTAAGTACAAGAGCTAGGATAACCAAAATTGGTATCAAGGTTCCTATAAGCCCTAGGCAGAACGAGTTTGTTTATTTTTTCTGATACACCCCCCACTCCCCCGCAATTCGTATTTTATAACTTCCGTAATTCTCGGAATTTTAAAATCAATTTTGGTAGGTACATCCAGTTAGTACTAATGTGCCCGTGTGCCAAATTTCATCATGATAGGTCAATTCTGAAGAAAGTTATAGCCATAAGTAAAATCGCTGCTCATGCGCTGCTCATGCGCTGCCTGTAGCTCTGTCGGCAGCGCTTCCCGCAGCTGTTGTTGTTGTTGCTGCTTTTGTTCAACTTTGTGCTGCATACATACACGCATATAAACACGCATAGGTACGTGATGTAAATGTATGCTGTTTAAACCGAACATAAACATGTATTCTAATTTAATTAAATTAATTATTTTAATTAATTAATTCATTCATTTTTTTTAATAATTTAATTTTTTAAAATTTTTTTTTTTTAATTTTTCCTTTTTGTGGAGAGTACAGGCTATTTTACTGTCGGGCTTGCTCGACTGTAGCGTTCTATCTTGTTTTTTTTTTAATAATTTAATTTTTTTTAAATTTTTTTTTTTTTTAATTTTTCCTTTTTGTGGAGAGTACAGGCTATTTTACTGTCGGGCTTGCTCGACTGTAGCGTTCTATCTTGTTTTTTTTTAATAATTTAATTTTTTTTAAATTTTTTTTTTTTTTAATTTTTCCTTTTTGTGGAGAGTACAGGCTATTTTACTGTCGGGCTTGCTCGACTGTAGCGTTCTATCTTGTTTGTAAATCTATTACTTTTTTTAATTTCTATAATTATTCTTAACATATGTAACAGATTATTTCAAAGTCGGACACCCAAATTTAGCTTTTTTACTTGTTTTTAATTGAATAACGTTTTGTTTATAATTTGAGTAGTTCATTTTTAAATTACACGCCTTTTTATACTCTATACCCGTAGAGCAAAAAGGGTATATTAGGTCTGTGCAAAGTAACATGCAGAAGGAAGCATCTCCGACCCCATAAAGTATATATATTCTGAATCAACATGACGATACTCTGTACATATATTTAGAATAACTATAAAAAAAATTAAGAAAATTTAAAAAAAAAATTTGGATAGATTTTACCTCTTTCGGCATTCGAACTCACGTAAAGGGTCTATGTGAGTGTATGAATGTCTATGCACGTCTATTCATGTCTGTGTGAGTATGTTTGCAGTCATCCAAAGCACCAGCATCAACAACAGCTGCGGCCAGCGCTTGGGCAGCAAATATATTTATGGCTATAACTTATTGTTATATCGGTCTATCATAATGAAACTTGGCATACGGATTATGTACTAACTGGGCTATTTGCAAGATTTGAGTTCGAAATTCCAAAAAAATAAAACAAACTCGTATAGCGTACACACATAAGGCAACTTTGTGCAAAATGTGGTGTCTCTATCTCTTATAGAGTCTGAGATCCAGGTGTTCATACGGACGGACGAACGGACACTTGGACAGACAGACAGACAGACATAGATCGACTCGTCTTGTCATGCTGATCAAGAATATATATACTTTGTGGGGTCTGCCAAGCCACCTTCTGCCTGTTACATTTTTCAGCTCCCGTAAACCTAATATACTCTTGTACCTTTCATGTACAGAGTATAACAAGAGAAAACGCTACAGTCGAGCACGCCCGACAGTGAAATACCCTGTACCCAGGTAAACTTCCGACACTGAGGTATATCCGATTCTAGCAGAAGCAAAAGGAAGAAGAAGAGCGAATTTGATGCTGCAGCTTGTGGGCGTGGTACCGGAATGAAATTGTTTCGCTAATAACTTTTCATAGAATTAACCGATTTAGGAGCCTAGGAGAATCTGGCTGCCAACTTTGGTTATTCCAGCTTCTATACTTGTAGTTTCTGAGATCCTTGCGTTCATCCAGACGGACAGACGGACGGACAGACGGACGGACAGGCGGACGGACAGGCGGACGGACGGACATGTCTAGATCGATTTCTCTCGTCATGTTGATTCAGAATATATATACTTTATGGGGTCGGAGATGCTTCCTTCTGCATGTTACTTTGCACAGACCTAATATACCCTTTTTGCTCTACGGGTATAGAGTATAAAAAGGCGTGTAATTTAAAAATGAACTACTCAAATTATAAACAAAACGTTATTCAATTAAAAACAAGTAAAAAAGCTAAATTTGGGTGTCCGACTTTGAAATAATCTGTACATATGTCAAGAATAATTATAGAAATTAAAAAATGTAATAGATTTACAAAAAAAATTTTTGATCGATTTTACCTCTTATGGTATTCGAACTCACGTAATGGATGTATAATTGCACATATACAAAGCAATTGCGTCTATGTGAGTGTATGTATGTATATGTTCGTATATTCGTGTCTGTGTAAGCATGTTCGCAGTCAACCAAGGCACCAGGAATTAGAAAAAATCGATTTGCCTGGGAGAGGGGGGTGGGAGGAAAATTCAAAAATCAAGAATATATATACTTTGTGGGGTCTGCCACGCCTTCTTCTGCCTGTTACATTTTCAGCGCCCGCAAACCTAATATACTCTTATATATATATACATTTATATATATATACATTTTATGTACAGAGTATAATAAATCAACCAACCACAGTAGATTGGATCGTGACTGAGTTAATAAAATGTAAATAGTTCGCCTGTTTTCTCGAAATACTTATAATCGATATTATATTAAAATCGATTAAAAAAGTACAATCTTAGCTACGTAAACCCGCAAAATAAATTTTCCCCCCGACTTCCCCACTATGGGGTTTTTCCCGATTTTCCATTCGTATAATCGCCTATATAGACCTAGGGACACCAAATTTTAGTCCAAGATGCTTTATGTGAATACCCAGAAAATGTGTATTTTGAAATTTCCCTCCCTTTCCCCTCTCCCATGCAAATCGCGATTTTCTCCCGTAATTCTTACAATATCGGACTAAAATTTGGGAAATACCCCCAGCTAGTAATTATGTGTCCGTATGTCAAGTTTCATCATGATAGACCTATTTAACAAGAAGTTATACGAACATGCTTACACAGACACGAATATACGAGCATAAACATACATACACTCACATAGACGCAATTGCTTTGTATATGTGCAATTATACACCCTTTACGTGAGTTCGAATACCAAAAGAGGTAAAATCGATCAAAATTTTTTTGTAAATTTTCTTAATTTCTTTTATTTTCTATAATTATTGTAAACATATGTACAGAGTATTTCAAAGTCGGGACACCCGACTTTAGATTTTTTACTTGTTTTTTATTACGGTCAGACAGGCGTCGGAGCGCGGGGCCCGTAGCACTTGCTACTCTTGCTACATGGCTAATCCGGTACTGACCTATGCAGATCGCTGAGAGACTATAGGAGCTAGATACATCAGAATTTGCACAAAGATTTCTTAAGTGTGTACGCTGTGTAAGTTTGTTTTAATTTTTTTGATTTACCCCACGGTAATGGGGTTCGTAACGCCGTGGTTATATAAATCACAGAAAATGTTGGTCCCACCCTTATAAGTATAAATAGGCAGAAAATGTGTATTTAAGAGTTTTCCTCCCTCTCCAGCGTAATGTATAAAAGTTTATTTAGTGGTGATTTACCGTTTTAGTGTTAATCGGTTTCTTCAGCTCACAGCGTGCCTTATTAAGTCAATACGGTCACGCACGAACTCAGAATATGAAACACGGCAGTCGTGTCAATGATGTGCAGCGATGTGCCATGATCAAAAAGCACTGGCAATGCCCACCTCAATTTGCTAGAGTACAACTTTCGATAGTTGAATCCACCGATACTATCGATATCGATACATCGAAGTTTGAATGCAATAAACAGAATATCTAAACAACAAATGAATGCTGAGGTGGAGCAGGCTCAACTCTTAAATACCCTGTACCACCCCACAAAGAAAACAAGATAGAACGCTACAGTTGAGCAAGCCCGACAGTAAAATAGCCTGTACTCAGCACAAAAAAAAAAAAATTTAAAAAAATTAAAAAAAAAAATAAATTATTTAAAAAAAATTAAATAAATTTATTTAATACATACATAGATGACATGTTTATGTACAGTTTTATATTTACATCACGTGTCTATTTGAATTTATATGCGTGTATGTATGCAGAACAAAGTTGAACCAAAGCAGCAACAACAACAGATGCGGGCAGCGCTGCAAGCAGAGCATGAACAGCGATTTTATTTATGACTATAACTTTCTTCAGAATTGACCTATCATGATGAAATTCGGTATACGGACACATAAGCACTAACTGGACGTAACTACTAAAACTGATTTCAAAATTCCAAGAATTACGGAAGTTATAAAAAAAAACACGAATTGCAGGGGAGTGGGGGGGGGGGGGGGTGTATCAGAATAAAAAAATAAACTTGATCTGCCAAGGACTAAGGGGAACATCGATACCAAGTTTGGTTTTTCTAGCTCTTGTACTTCCTGAGATCCTTGCGCTCATACAGACAGACGGACGGACGGACAGACGGACGGGCGGACAGACGGACATGGCTATATCGACTTGTCTTGTCATCCTGATCAATAATATATATACTTTGTGGGGTCTGCCACGCCTCCTTCTGTATTTTACATACATTCGCACAAAACTAGTATAGCCTTTCACCCTTTGGGTACAGGCTATAACAAATATGTCATTTGCATTAATATTAGCCAATTATTGTTGAAACAAGAGAGAACGCTACAGTCGAGCAAGCCCGACAGTGAAATACCCTGTACCCAGGTAAACTTCCGGCACTGAGGTATATGCGCCTCTAGCAGGAGCAAAAGGAAGATGAAGAGCGAACTTGATGCTGCAGCTTGTGGGCGTGGTACCGAAGTGAAGTTGTTTCGCTAATACCGTTTCTTAGAACCAACCGATTTAGATGAAATTTGAAACAAAAGTAGATAATTATATATAAATTATGTGCATAGTTCGGTTAGAGTAGCTTTTGAAATGTGGACGCTATTGACGAAATTCTGTAGCGGGGGAAGGAAGGAAAATTAAAAAAAATAAAATAAACGCGTCCTTTCTCGGACGTAGGAGAATCTGGATACCAACTTTGGTTATTCTAGCTTTTATAGTTTCTGAGATCCTTGCGTTCATCCAGACGGACGGACGGACATGTCTAGACCGATTTCTCTCGTCATGCTGATTCAGAATATATATATACTTTATGGGGTCGGAGATGCTTCCTTCTGCATGTTACATACTTTGCACAAACCTAATATACCCTTTTTACCCTACGGGTGCAGGGTATACAAATATAACACAAATATTTAAGAAGATTTTTACATTTTTTATATCATTTCGATTTTTTCGCAATTACGGGGTGTACATCCATAAATTGGACGAAAATTGCGTCCTGTTGTGGCGATCTATGTTTTGCAAAAATTACCATTTGGAATTGAATTTAGAAATTACCAAAATGTACTTACATTTTGTTTGTTGTATATTCAAAAGTCAGTTTATGACTATTCGCATTTTCGCTAACAAGCACTAACTTGCCCAATCTGCTACACACAATTTTCGCCAAGATTGTTTAATTAATACACAGTTATTTGAAACAACAATTGCGTCAAATATATGTACATATATTTTATTTCTAACTTTCGTTTAAATCACAATCGAAAAATGAAATTTTCTTTTTAGCCATTTGCTAATTTAATAATATTGACAGAGGATATGGAAAATATTTTTGATGCACATTGTTCAGAAAAACTATAAGAATTATATTCCAATGATTTTTTTTAATGAGGAAAAATGTCTTTGTTAGTGTTTTTAATCAAAACTCCTGGCAAAACAGACGAGGTTTGAAACCTCCCAAAAGCTTGGCACCGAGAATTGGTTTTGAGGCAGATCGAGTTTGTTTATTTTTTCTATAACTTCCGTAATTCTCGGAATTTTAAAATCAATTTTGGTAGGTACATCCAGTTAGTACTAATGTGTCCGTGTGCCAAATTTCATCATGATAGGTCAATTCTGAAGAAAGTTATAGCCATAAGTAAAATCGCTGCTCATGCATACATACACGCATATAAACACGCATAGGTACGTGATGTAAATGTATGCTGTTAAAACTGAACATAAACATGTATTCTAATTTAATTTAATGAATTAATTAATTCATTCTTTTTTTTTAAATTTTCATTTTTTTAAAATTTTTTTTTTTTAATTTTTCCTTTTTGTGGAGAGTACAGTGTATTTTACTGTCGGGCTTGCTCGACTGTAGCGTTCTCTCTTGTTTATTTTGATACACCCCCCCACTCCCCCGCAATTGTGTTTTTTCTTATAACTTCCGTAATTCTTGGAATTTGGAAATCAAGTTTCATCACGATAGGTCAATTCTGAAGAAAGTTATAGCCATAAATAAAATCGCTGCTCATGCGCTGCCCGCAGCTGTTCTTGTTGTTGCTGCTTTGGTTCAACTTTGATAACTTTTAAACTGAACATAAACATGTATACTAATTTAATTAAATTAATTAATTCATTTTTTTTAATAATTTAATTTTTTTATTTTTTGTTTTAAATTGTCCTTTTTTGTGGAGAGTACAGGCTATTTTACTGTCGGGCTTGCTCGACTGTAGCGTTCTGACTTGTTTTATGTATACTTGTATATATATATTTTTTTCTTTTTTCTTTTACATCGACTGCATTTTTTGTCGATGAAGTAAATAAATAAATAAAAAATAAAAAAAATGTATATGTGACCAAGCAGTGCCCGCAGCTGTTGTTGTTGTTACACAGGCACACGAGATAAACACACAGCCACACAAACACACACATACACGCAAAGACATCCATAATTATTCTACACATATGTACAGAGTATTTCAAAGTCGGGATACCCGACTTTAGCTTCTCTACTTGTTATTTAACTTAATCAATGAATTTAATTTGTTCATAATCATTTTTTTTTAAATTTGTTTTTGTGAAGAGTACAGAGTATTTTACTGTTGGGCTTGCTCTTCGCTGCGGGGGATTTTTAGAAACGCCGTTCGTATAATCACAAATATCTTGGAGACTATAAGACCTAGGGACACAAGTCCAAGATGCCTTATGTGAATACGCAGAATATGTGTATTTTGGAATTTCCCTCCTTCCCCCCTCTCCCGCGCAAATCCTAACTCCCATAATTCTTGGAATTTCGAAGTCAAATTTTGCAAATACCCCCAGTTAGTGATTATGTGTCCATATGCCATCCATCATGATAGACCGATTTAGCAGGAAGTTATAGCCATAAATATATTTGCTACCTAAGCGCTGCCCGCAGCTGTTGTTGATGTTGCTGTTTGGTGGACTGCAAACATGCTCACACAGACACGAATAGACGTGCATATACATATACGCTCACATAGATGCAATTGCTATGCAAATGTGCACTTATACACCCTTTACGTGAGTTTGAATACCAAGAGAGGTAAAATCGATCAAATTTTTTTTAAAATTTTTTTAATTTCTATAATTATTCTAAACATATGTATTTTTTAATTGTTGATAACTGTTAATAAATAGTCTACGTTGGTTTTTACTTTAGAAATGGTTTTTTAAATTTCCTCACAAAACCAAATAAGCTACTCGCGATGTTTCCAACAATGTTTTCTGTTTGAAGCTCTTTCTCTTTGTGCTTGAAATGCTTACACAGAGATCCGCAAGCCGTGAGTGAGTGAGCACATATGAAAGAGGTGTGTTGTGCTTGTGCTCTTAGCTTAGTAGTGTGACTGACTCGATTTCCGACGCAATGATGCTGGTGTTTTCCTTTGCTGCACCTTCTCCATGTGTCCCAAGTTCTCGTATCCGGCCATGGGCTTCACCTAGTTGGTTTGTACAGTGGAATTCCGAGTCAGTCGCTTTTCTAAGACAACATCACAAGGCGCCCACAGGGCTGAAATGTTTTCAGAAATTTGTGATTTTAATTTTGCATTGATAACTTTTGAACGATTCTGGACGATGTGTTCTTTACATCGTTTTTCAGTGGGTGCGCGCTGTGGCTTGATTCGTTCTAGGGCTTTGATTTTCCGGAAGCGCTTAATGAGTACATGCGTATCATTAGTTAAGTTGCTCACGATGGGATGCCATGTTACTCTTTTCAGCTACAATCCATCCGAGATGATAGTTTTGTAATAACGGCAGCTGTGTGCAACGACGCGCTAGCTGGATTCTGCTACACGCAGGTCGTCTTTACGAGCGATATGACTGTAGGCGCATAAGGCGTGGATGTAGTTGTAAGCCTAGTTTATTATGTAAATTCATAAGTATAGTTTTGTACGACTGTAAGGAGTTTAGTTTTAGGTTAGTCGGAGTCTGGAGGCGATCAGGAGTGGACACATGGAAGGCCATGTGGATTAATTAAAGCATATATATTGGAATATATCTCAACCGTGTGTCTCACTATTTGCACTTTGGGGTGCCAATAAATTCAATTTCAGCACTCTCTGGCCGGCAGAGTATTGTTACATGTGTTCCGATTTGGTTAGTTTCTGTGTGTTAATGCGAAATAAGCCTCAGCACCCAGAAGGAAGGCAATCTTCCCATGTTTGTGAAAATATAGGTCTGCCAGCGATATGTCGGTTGGCAAGTTTCTAGTAGCTGCTTTCAATTATTGCGTAGGTTTATCAGGAACAATGTGCGGTAGCACAAGATCCTCTACCCTTGTAGTAGAATCATTGATCTTTGATTCTGGGAGAACAACTGTTTTTGCGGGCCTATGTTTTCCTCCAATGCCATTGATTCTTGCGCTGGCCAGTGTGCCAGCTTGTACACAAACAGTTAACGCATAACCTTTGTTGCTGTGCCCAGTTTAGGCATTCTGGGGCCGATAACAACTGAAACCAGTCGCTTCCTTTCAATGGCCTCCAACGCCAGAAAGCGTTGGTCTCAGTAGGAGAGATACTCCTGGATTGGCTGTAGTCGTCGGGTATCCGATACGGATTGTTCACACAGGGTATGAGTTTGGCAATCCAACTTTCTTGTTAAGACGTATAACAAAATCAGATTCCGCGTTTTATCTATGCCTGTTTTATCTATGCCGACTTCCTCACCACTTGTGGTTGATCAGTTTCTTAAGAAGCGCTGAACACAGCACTCTCTCGTTATTAACATGGCCCTGGCGCATATTCCTAGTGGCGTTTTGACGTCTCAGGTGTGGTTCGACGCTCAATGTTTGTTCAACAGCATACGCCGTCCACATTGATCATGCTGATAAATCATTCATTGAATAAGGAAGTACATGGTTTCTAAGTTCTCGTGGTCTATCTTTTAATAATTCGTGCAGTAGAGACTGCCACATTACCTGATTGGAACTGCTCTCGAAGACTGACTAGTTTTGCTTGATTAACTTCGTAGAGTGCCTTAGTCTTCCTATCCTTGGAATCTCTTTTGTAATTCATGACTAACACTTCGATTTCGTCGCCAAGTGACGCGTGCTTAAGAAGTAGTGATTCCAATTTCGGTGGTCAGCCATTTTCTACAACCTCATATATCAGTGGTCAGACCTGTTGCAGGTGTTTTTGTTTCGCTTTCTATGAAGTATACACAGGATATCAATGGAGGTTCGTCGACGAAATATTTCCGTCTGTACTGAAGTGCTCCTTCGTTGATGTTTCCGTAGATTGTTGACCAATCTTACCACAGAATGAAGTTTCCTGCATGCGGTCCCCCGTTGAGCTATGTTTAGCCGAAGAATATTTATGTTAACCTAGCCTCGTTGACGTTTCTATTGCTACTCTTAATTGGACGTTTTTGCTGACCAATCATTCCAAATGCGTTGTGAATTGAAAGTCGTGATCTTGTATTATCACGTCGGGGTCACCAAAATTTGAAGATGAATGCTGCTGCTGCTGGAACATAAATTAGGAAAAGCACTTGTTTGTCGTTGCTATTTAGCACATAAACTAATAGCAGTATGACCAATGCCACCGGCACCAGGTTGACTCAGAGTTGTGGTGAGAAATTACACGCAGGGTTAACTTCTAATTGTGTCTTTATTGGTTGTAATAGTTTTCTACAACTGATTAGCTTAAAGATAATGACGCTCTTTATATGTAAACGAAGTTGGTCAGTTCTGCTGTGTCAGCGGTTGCGGACGGCAGCAGTGAACACGGCGGTAGCGTAGGCGGCTGACGGCAGCAGTGGATTGAGTGCAATGAACGTCATGGCAGCGACATGTAGACGATGCAAACGTCAGGTCAGCATTTATGGAATGTGGGAATTGGCTTGCGAATCCGACTGACTTTTTAATATTTGGTGGCGTTCAAATATTTAGCGCATATCTGACCTAATTTGTATTATTGGCTAAAGCATGCACCAACATATATATTTTTTAATATTATAATTGCTCTTCTTTTTAATAGATGGCAAGTCCCAGAATCATTATCAACATATAAAAGCTAATGATATTAAGCTATCGGGCAGCTCGCTAATGGAGTGTGATCAAGGACCGTACAATGAAATTGAAGGTAAATTAATATTTTGCAAAAAGCTTACATGCTTACATTCATTCATTATACATTTTCTTTATATAAGACTGTAATCAACAAAATAAAAAAGAGATGATAACGATATTCTAAGATCAATTGATATTGCATATGTTTCTTAATTAATGGAATATTTTATTTGCTGTGCAGTCAATTCGTCACCGAAGAAACAAAAATTGCAGACGGGACTATAACGAAAAGCAAAGAAGTTCATCATTCTTTGTACAACTACAAATCAGTGTAATTGATATTTTTTAGTCAACTATTAAAGGTCCAACTGTCACTGATGATAAGTCACTTATTAAAGGTCAAATAGAAAAGAAAACCTTCTTAAAAAATGTGCTATTATATCGAGAGAAATCGATCTAGAAATGTCCGTCCGCCTGTCCGTCCGCCTGTCCGTCCACCGGTCGAATGACAGGATGAACACCTGGATTCAAGGAAAGGCTGAGTGCAAAGGCTGAGGTCAAACTTGGTAATGTAGACCCCACTTATCCCCAGGAAATATGATTTTATTTTATTTATTTGATACTAGCAGGTATTGCCTGCCTTAACCCGGCTCAATATAATGTTTCCAATTGTATTTATTTTGTGTGTGCATAACCTACCCATATGTTTTCACCTTATAAGTTACCAGTAGGAAGGCATTTAAGGTATTTTCTGTTCTTGACAAAAAATTGTTCAGTAGTCCGTTACATTTTTGTTCTTGCCAAACTATTTCGTTAAACGAACATGACCACTATAACTAATATTTTTTAAAGCTCGTTTTCCCCCCTTTGGAGCTAGAATTTTCCAGAAGCCTTTCTTAGTGTGCTCCTACACTATGATGGATACTATGAAAGGATACTTGAGTCCGAATTTCATCTTTTACCGTTTGGGCTGTGCGTTGATCACCAATTAGTCAGGACAAACTGTTTTATATATAGAGATAACGCAACGTTTTAAGATAGACTATGTGCAAAAAAGGGGAATAATAATAAGGGTATATCCTAATTTTAAATTCACATTTGAGTCTTTTCGTGCCATATTGAGTCAATACGGTCATGCACAAACTCGGAATATGAAACACGGCACTCGTGTCAATGCCGTGCAGCGATGAGCCACGATCAAAAAGCACTGACAATTCTCATCTCAATTTGCTAGAGTAAAACTTTCGATAGTTGAAGCCACCGATACCATCAAAATATCGAAGTTTGAATGCAATAAGCAGAATATTTAAATAAAAAAATCTAATTATTTATTTATTATTTATCAATAAGAACAAATCATATACATACATACATCTGCTCGCAATGCGAAGCAGAATATGCGTAGCTCCGTTATTCGGTTTCTGTTTTACTATCGCTTACGCAGTCGTTGCCTAGCGACGGTAACTGTAAACTTTTGGCGTTTTGCCTTTGCAATTAACATTAAATGGTCAAAACGAAAGAAGAAGAGCGAGCCAATGACTTGCAGTTGTTGTTGTTTTTAGAACATTATTTTTTTTACAATCAAACAACTGTGTTCGATTTCCCAATGTATATATTAATACGAATGTACATACATGCTATATTCATACACAGGCATACATACATACTATACATACATATGTATGTTTCTCTTTCCTTTTTCAGCCGTACGTAGAGAACCGCACACATAGACTTGAACTGTTGCTTGTTGTGTGTGTGAGTGTGTGTATGTGATGTCCCCAACTATTTGATATTTGTTGTTGCTGCATAAAGTTATTAATGAAAACCCTAATGCAAAATGCACTAAACAAAGAAAAAATTACTTTTAAAAATGTTATATAATTTTCAATTAATTAACATTTCTTGCTCAGTCAGTCAGTCAGGACAAACTGTTTTATATATAGATTAGGGGAATATCCTCGTCAATTCTGTCTATATTTTTAATTCTTGAGCCAAACTTTACACATGTAGTTTTTTAAAATTTCTGTATTTTTTAATTTTTCTAGGAGCTTGAATTATTGGGTTTTATGTTTTGTGCACTTTTTGCATACACACACTCACAAACTCTGCGTTAGCACGAGTGCCATGTTTCATATTCCGATTTCGTGCTCCACACACGAACGAGACATAAAGTATATATATTCTTGATCAGCATGGCAAGAGAAATCGATCTAGACTCTTCCGTCGCTCTGTCTGTCTATGGCTGTGGCGTGACTACGCCCGGTGAGTCCTGTACCGGCAAAGGAACAACTGGAAATCCACCACCCAGAGGAAGGTTCGCCCAGCCTGCACCTATCACCTGCAGATGCCGCGGCACCACCAATAACGCCGCTGTGACGGAATTCAAACGGAAGGCGATGGAACTGGAGGAGTTGGGCCGAAGTAGTACCGTTCGAAGGGTACGGTGTACAGCACTACTAACAGCAGAGCGAACTGGGGCTCCGTCAGCAGCCATGCTAACAGAGGAAAAGGCTGGCAGTGGCCACATTCCTTCAGGAGGAGTTTCCATGTTTTGATAACATTGTTGACATGTCGTCAGTGGCAACACATACAATCCGCGTTAAAGACGACAGGCCCGTCAAACAGCGCTACTATCCGAGGAACCCTGCGATGCAAGCGGATGATTGACCACGAGGTAGACGAATTGCTGGCAAAAGCGCTCGCATAGTACTGATACGCAAGAAGAATGGGGGGTGGGGAGGGGGGGTGGGGTGGGGTGACGCATGAGCATCGACTACCACCAGCTGAATGAGCGCTCGGAGCCAGACGCATATCCCATCCCGAGAATCCTGCATATTCTCGAACAGCTACGACAGGCAAAGTACATCAACAACTTTCGATACGGATACTGGCAGATCCCTATAGAGCAAGGCAGTCGCAGGTATACCCCTTTCATGGTGCCCGCACGGGGCCTTTTCTAATGCCGAGTAATGCCATTTGGCTTGCACTCGGTCCCAGCCACCATTCTGCGACCATTAGGACATAGTTGTGGTGGCGAAGACATTCCTTCGAATGCAAATTTGTGGGTAAATCAATATTAGTGTGAGTTTATTCGCAGGTTCTATGCTACCTGGATCATCTGGTGACAGAAAACGGTATATAGGTGGATCTAGAAAAGGTGGCAGCCATACGTGAGTTGAAACCCCTTACGAACTTAAAACAGCTGCGGCAGTACATCATGGTACCGGCGGTTCGTGCCCAACTTTGCGACGACAGTCGGGTCAGTGCTGAAGAAGGGCAAGTAATTGGCATGGAAACAGGCGCAACAACAGGCGTTCGAGCAACTGATGGAGGCTCCTATTTCGGCTCGTCCCGACTTCAGCTAACGCTTCTGTTTACAGACAGTACATGTTCAACGTACAATACCGCAAGTGCTCGCATGAACGTAGTAGCAGACGCAGAGCCACGACAACCACGCAAAGTACCTGGAAAAGGTCACGGCGAGTCAGAGGCGCCAACAACGGGCAAATGGCTTCAGCGTCTGAGCATCCCGAGAAGTGCCCTGACTACGCAATGCAGAATGGCCGGCTGTACAGGCGCGTCGCTCATGTGCTACGAGACGAAAATGGGTTTCCTAGAAAGCTCCGCGTAGACATTCAATAAAATAGTTGGGCAACGCATACAGGGGTGCCCACGAAATCTCCAGATATTTTGGCTAGAGTTGTTATTGAAATCTCTAAAAAAAAATCCGTCGGTGCCACAGAATGTCGAGAGTTTTCATTTTGCAACATCTGACTGATTATGAAGTAAACTAACATACTTGATAGGGTTGCCAGCGCACAAAACTAAATCTGGTAATTCCATATTTTCATATTTATTTTTCGTTTCTTGTTTGCAATTAGTAAATTAGCTACGTAACTTAAAATATTATTAAGGATTTTCTTAAATAATCAAACGATACTCGGTTAACCCATAAAAACCTTAACTTAAATATAAAGTAATTTTCCGACAAGCTATGGAATGCACATCACAGCCCTGATATGCACTGCATTTGTAACAATAGATCTTCCCACTCGGCGGCACACAAGATTGTTCAATTAATACACAGTTAATTGGTACTTATTTAAAACAAGAATAGCGTGAATTAAATATTTTATCTTTGACTTTCGTTTGACTCACAAAATAAGACTTAATTCAGCAAAATGTGATGTTTGGAAGAATTACTGTTCTATTTGGGCCAATGGGGCATATCTATTGTTCGGTTGTTTTGAATGCTGTGTGTGAATGGTAGTCTTTTAACTAGAGATTTAATAATATTTAATATTTAATAATAATAATTATTTATATAGGATATGCAAAATATTTGATGGAATTGTTCAGAAAAACTATAATGTTTATGTAAATTTTATATACGAAATTTAAAAAAAATGCAGCTATCAATTTACGTGAAATAGCTGCAAACAAATGGAACTGCGGAAAAGTAGACAAAAGTAGTTGGCTGTTGCGCTTCAATAAAACGGCCGCTGAGAGAGACAATGTTTATTTTCGGCAACATAAAGACGCGATTGCTTAGGTTGACAGCTGGATTAATACCGTTTTACATTAACCCACTCATTTGTACAGTGGCGCAAGATATGACAACATTGACTTCTATTACAAACTTATGCTTAAATGAACAATTCAATTTTACTTCTATTAACTTAAATGACTAACAATTCAATCTTACATCTACTATCTTAAATGACTAACAACTTAATTTCAACCACTTCATAAATGTCAACTTAAATATAAAAATACAAAATATAATAATGTAAATCAACAGTTTATATTCCAAAGAATTTTTCTATTTCGAATAATGTCCTTGTTAGTGTTTTTAATCAAATCTCTAGGCAAAACATACAAGATTTGAAAACTCCCAAAAGATTTCTATGGCACGGAGATTTGGTTCTCGGGCGAAATTTGGGAAATGAAATATATATCATCACTTATGTTTAATAATGATCAGTTTATTGTTTAAGGCGACTTTAACTTACTCTCCATTACGTGGCCCTCCTCGTCAGACTCTAATGCCTTGTTGCCTTCTATTAAAAATTATTTCATAGATTGTATCTTGGGCCTCTCTCTAACCCGAATTAACGGTTTCAAAAACTTCCGTGCAAAAATGTTTCATCTCATATTTGTGGATGATAACTCAAGATTCAATGTACCTACTATCGCCCTATTTCCACTCCCAAAGATCCCTACCATCCGACACTTCAAATTCTGTTCGAGCTAAACACGTGTCCTATGATAATTTTAGGGGAAACGCGATTTCAGTAAATGCAACTATTTTTTGATGAATAATATGTTGTCAAGCATTGATTTGTCAGTCTTGGACTTATGCACACATTAGAATAATGCTACAACCCTATTTTACCAAACACTGTACAGGATTTGTGATGTTTGTGTTCCGTGGCTGCATCGTAGCCCTTGCCATTATCCCCTCTGGTGTACACGGTACTTAGCTAAGCTTAACAAGTAAAAAAGCTAAAGTCGGGTCTCCCGACTTTGAAATACTCTGTACATATGTTTAGAATAATTATAAAAGTTAGAAAAATTTAGAAAATTAAAAAAAAATTTGATTGATTTTACCTGTCTTGGTATTCGAACTCACGTAAAGGATGTATAATTGCACATATACAAAGCCATTGCGTCTATGTGAGTGTATGAATGTCTATGCGCATCTATTCGTGTCTGTGTGAGCATGTTTCCAGTCAACCAAAGCACCAGCAACAGCTGCGGACAGCTCTTGGGCAGTAAATATATTTCTGGCTATAACTTCTTGTTAAATTTGGCATACAGACACATAATCACTAACTGGGGGTATTTCGAAATTCCAAGAATTATGAGAGTTAGAGAAAATCACGATTCGCAGGGAGGTGGAGGGAAATTCCAAAATACAAATTTTTTGCATATTCACATAAGGCATCTTAGACTAAAATTTGGTGATCCTAGGTCTTATAGTCTCCGAGATATAGGCGAGTATACCAATGGAAAATCAGAAAAACCCCCATAGGGGGGAACTGGAAGGGAAAATCAAAAAAATAAAACAAAGTTTCACAGTTATCACACACATAAGCCATATTTGTCCACAATTTTGTGTCTCTAGCTCTTATAGTCTCTGAGATCCAGGTGTTCATACGGACAGACAGACGGACAGAAGGACAGACAGACAGACATAGATCGACTCGTCTTGTCATGCTGATCAAGAATATATATTCTTCTGTCTGTTACATTTTTCAGCTCGCGCAGTCTCTGCTCAATATCCTATCGATAAGTCCAAATTTAATTTAGTTAACACTGAATGCTATAAAGACTTTCTAAGTCGTTGCAGATTAAACTTTCGTGATGACCCCCGCAGTTTTTATGATTTCGTTAATTCAAAGCGCAAATCACACTCCTTACCACTTTCTATGTTTTTGAACAGCCGAAAAGCGGATTCTACTGGGAACATTTCCAATCTTTTCGCTAAGTTCGCTGTTGCTGTCGCCATGGCAGCGGCTTCAGGAGGTGGAAAGAATAAAAGCGAATCTACCTCTAAGGACGGCGCTACCGACACATGAGGACAGCATTCAAGAACTGTAGCAGCTAATGTCAACAGAAACAACATGGACCAATGCATATCCCATCTTCGCCATCACCCTTCCACTTGTTGATGAGGAGCAATTCATGGCGTACAAGATGACACCAATTCCGTTCCGAAATTCGGAAAATCAGTTGAAAAGCGAAGCCGATTTCCTTGTGATCAACGATCATCGAGACAGGTTATTTTCGCTCAACACGCAAGCAAGCAGCAAATTGCGAATTGCTATCGGCTGAACAACAACATCTTAGTCTGCCCAAAGCAGCAGATGACGTTTCCTCCGAAGCACCTATGTGGAGATGTGAACTTGTTCCTGAACCAGAGTGGGACCCAATGCCTACAAGAAGAAATTACCGACTCGGCAACATGGATTCTGTTACACGCGCGGAATACTTGGCTGTTCGCCATAAGAGAGACAGCCAACTTAACAGCGGTATGTGAAACATATAAAAGGAAACTGTTTCTGTACGCCACAGCCATCCTGGAAGTTGCCCCCACGTTTTCACTAAAGGGCAGTTAATACTCACTCACAGCACATCCCACGGTGGCATCTCAAATTCTGGAAGCATACCCAACGTTCAAAGCCAGGACATCCATAAAGCGCAGCAGAATCCAATGCAGAGTAGTTCACCGAACTATATAGGCAGCTGCAACTATTGAGACTTGAAGACAACATCATTCCAGAGCGGCCCTCAACACTAGCCAATGCAGCTCTATGCATCAGTGGAGGGCTCGCTTTCATAGCCATCGGGCCGGGCGTTCGACACGCACTCAAAACTCAGAAGTCAAGGGTTTGCCATAGCCCCCAGCCTCCAGCGCCATTGCAACCAACACCAGCTCCCAGAACCGAGCATCGGCCAGAACCAATGAATCTGCAGTACCAAATGAAAATCCCATAATTACACATGACCTTTAATCGGTGACGACCCAAAGCAACCACAACTAACAAATAAGAAAACAAATTTGACTAATGAGACAGCTTACCAAAAAGCGTGCCACCTCAACCTCAGAATGACAAATCTGCAAGCAAGCAAAAGGTCGCCCAGGGATCTAACTCCTGGAAGCAACAAGCGCCAGCAGCGACGTACCGACTCAGCAAACACCAGCCAAGTCACAAATTCAAAATCACGTAAACCCGCGATTTGGGGAAGAGGTCTAGTCCAATGCAGTCATAAAAAGCGAAAACGGAAGCGGGCTTAAATATATCAGCCAAGTATGGCGCCCACAAATCAATCAGCCAATTATTGCAAACAGTGCATAAAACACGGTCACAAACGATGGCAGGTGGGCAGCAAATGCAGCGCAAGCAACAGCGGCAAAATGCATATCGGCAAAACTAGATCAGCCAAGAAACAATGCAAGCGCCAGCAGAACACCAATAGAGCACAAAATCAGGGCAGTTCTAAAAGGGTCGAGCAGTCAGCAGTGAATTTAATATTTCAATAAGTAGACACATACGCATTTTTTAAATAAATTACCACTATATATACCCATCTCGGGCTCAATAAAATTCAGTGTCACAACCACAGTGCACAGCTTTCAGTACCACTTGTACTGAATCAAGCCATGTCAAATTTGAAATCCACAGCCTGGTCCATTCATTCTCAACCAAGACTACAGGTTTTTTAACAAACAAGTGTCCAATCACATTCAACTGTTGCCGTGCAGGACCAAGAATCCTGCAACAACAGCATTCAAGCAACAACGAAGAGTTGGTGAAGAAGTTAGCAAACACACTAACTTCAATTCGCAATCAGTCCTACACGGACTCCTCCTGCGAAGAAACAATAGCATTGCTATCTTGTTTACATTGTAGCTGATTATTTTATTTTAAATGAAAAGTATATTTTTATAAGTTCTGCTTAAAATCCAAAGTGAGACAACTGAAGACCATAATACAATTTCATGTTAATCGTTAAGCATTTCAGCCAACCCAAACAAAAAGATGTGTATTCATTTTTAGAAATATACACGCTACCTGTGACGAGTAATTTTACGTATTTATGACCTACAAAAAACCGTCAATAGAAATACCGGTGGGTTTCTACATATTTTGTCGCGGTACGTTGGCAGCGCGGTTGAGCATTGACGATCGGGGACTTCCCCATTTGGTTTTCACTTTTTTCGTGGCACTGGTGCTGTGACAATCTAGCAACACTATGTTAGGGCTCTACTGACTGCATATTCTTTGGGTGATTATTTTGGCAATTAGTGATTTATATCTTTGATTTTTATACTCTGTACATGAAATGTACAGGAGTATATTAGGTTTGCGCGAGCTGACAAATGTAGCAGGCAGAAGGAGGCGTGGCAGACCACACAAAGTATATATATTCTTGATCAGCGAACGATCTATGTCTGTTTGTCTGTCTGTTCGCCCTTCCGTCTGCCCGTCCGTCCGTCCGAATGAACATCTGGATTTCGGAGACTATAAGAGATACAGACACCAAAATTTGCACAACGATGCCTTTTGTGTGTACGCTATACGAGTTTGTTTTACTTCTATGATTTTCCCCCGCACTTCCCCCTGTGGGGGTTTTTCCGTAACGCCATTCGTGTAATTGCCTATATCTCGGAGACTTTAAGACCTAGGAGCACCATATTTAAAGTCCAAGATGCCTTTATTTAAAGTCCAAGTTATGATTATTTGTCCGTATGCCAAGTTTCATAACGATAGACCGATTTAAAAAGAAGTTATAGGCATAAATATATTTCCTGGCGAAGCGCTGCCCGCAGCTGGTATTGATGCTGGTGCTTTGGTTGACTAGAAACATGTTTACACAGACACGAATAGACACGCATGCATACACTCACAGAGACGGAATTGCTGAGTAAATATGCACTTATACACCATTTACATTTTTTTTTAAATTTTTTTCATTTTTATAATTATTCTACACATAATCGGGACACCCGACTTTAGCTTTTTTACTTATTTAACGTAATGGTGTGGTTACATTATTGGTTACATTATTGGCATTTTAGTAAGGATTCCATTCTTTTTTGCAAATATAATATAGCCCATGTTAACCGCCGATAGTGAAGCATCCCAACAGTGAAAGAATCCATAAAATTAGTCCAGTAGATTCGGAACCTTTTCAATTCAAACAAAAAAACAAACAATCAAATATTTCCTCTTTTTATACTCTGTACATGAAATGTACAAGAGTATATTAGGTTTGCGGGAGCTGAAAAATGTAACAGGCAGAAGGAGGCGTGGCAGACCCCACAAAGTATATATATTCTTGATCAGCGTGACAAGACGAGTCGATCTAGCCCTGTCTGTCTGTCTGTCCGTCTGTCCGTCCGCATGAACACCTGGATCTCAGAGACTATAAGAGATAGTGACACCAAATTTTGCACGAAGATGCGTTATGTGTGTATTCTATACGTTTGTTTTATTTTTTTGATTTTCCCCTCCCCCCCCCACTTCCCCCCTATGGGGGTTTTCCCGATTTTCCATTCGTATAATCGCCTATATCTCGAAGACCATAAGACCTAAGAACACCAAATTTTAGTCCAAGATGCCTTGTGTGAATACGCAGAAAATGTATATTTTGGAATTTCCCTCCCTCCCCCCTCTCCCCCGCAAATGCGATTTTCTCTAATTCCCGTAATTCTTGGAATTTCGAACTAATTTTTTGCAAATACCCCCAGTTAGTAATTATGTGTCCGTATGCCAAGTTGCATTATGATAAACCGATTTAACAAGAAGTTATAGCCATAAATAATTTTGCTGCTGCAGCGCTGCTCAAGCGCTGCCCGCGGCTGTTGTTGATGTTGCTGTTTGGTTGACTGCGAAAATGCTTACACAGACACGAATAGATGCGCATAGGCATACATACACTCACACAGACGCAATTGCTATGTAAATGTGCAATTATACACCCTTTACGTGAGTTCGAATACCGAGAGAGGTAAAATCGATCCAATTTTTTTTATTCTTTTTTTTTTTTTTTATTTTCTATGATTATTGTAAACATATGTACAGAGTATTTCAAAGTCGGGACACCCGACTTTAGCTTTTTTACTTGTTAATATTACTAGCGTCCTGCCCCTCCTTCGCACGGGTATTTGTACAAAAATTTTAAAAATTATACCTTTTATAACACACACACACTGAACACACATACACCCTTCTTTTTGGCTAAGGAGTGAAATTTATTTTTGATATTATTTTAATGATTATAGCCTGCACCCAAAGGGTGAAAGGCTATACTAGTTTTGTGCGAATGTATGTAACACACAGAAGGAGGCGTGGCAGACCCCACAAAGTATATATATTCTTGATCAGGGTGACAAGCCGAGTCGATTTAGCTATGTCCGTCTGTCCGTCCGTCCGTCCGTCTGTATGAGCGCAAGGATCTCAGAAGGTACAAGAGCTAGAATAACCAAACTTGGTATCGATGTTCCCTTAAGCCCTAGGCAGGTCAAGTTTATTTTTTTTTTTCTGATACAGCCCCCTACTCCCCCGCAATTCGTGTTTTTTTTATATAACTTCCGTAATTCTTGGAATTTTGAAATCAGTTTTAGTAAGTTAGTGCTTATGTGTCCGTATGCCAAGTTTCATCATGATAGGTCAATTCTGAAGAAAGTTATACCACTGCGTTACAGGCTTGCTTAGCGCTCGAGGGCCTGCATGGCAATTGGTAAGGTGCAAGTACCGCAGATATAAATTACCAAATCGCCATCCTTTTGGCATGAGTAATGGGAATTTCGCATTGTGGGGCAACGGCGCTCTGAGTAAACGGTCGCCAACTCGTACCAGAATCAAAGTTCGCTTTTCATACTGATAAGGATTAAGAAATGGATTAGGCTTCTGGTACGACGGTTGCAGGATCACCGACTTGTCCAATTTGACTATTTCGGCTGCAAAAGTCGTATGCTGAACTACGTGCACAATGGCCAAAAAGGCGAAGTGCAATTCAACCGAAGTTGGTACAAGTGATTTGTGTCCTGACCGCTTTGAGTTTATAAATCGGAACATGTACGACACTATGCGGAGAATTTTCAAATACGGCGACGACCTTTCAATTAAATCCAAAATTGGATTTGAAGCATTATCGGCCGCGATGAGAACCGTCGCATTCTTCCGCTTCTCCAGCACTTATTGCTTTTTGGTCAACTTAATGTGAGAATTAGTTGGCCAAAGCTTTTGGTCACATTGTAAAAACTTTGGATCACCAAACCAATGTGAATCAATCAATTCTGCAGTGTTACAACCACGCAAAGCTAAGTCAGCTGGATTTTCTGCAGTCGGTACATGGCGCCAAGTGGCGTCTGATGTCAATTCCTGTATGGTAGCAACTCTATTGGGGACAAGTGTATTCAAATGTGAAAGATGAGTTTGAAACCAATGATTTCGGCCTGCTGGTGCATTTTTGCAATGTCCGCCGACAACGCAAATGGGTGAAGCCGAAATCGCCACACTCTTGAATATAGACATGGCTGTATGGTTAGGCCAACCATCAGAATGTCATTTAAAAACAATTGTGACGACGTCTTGCTCGATGCGTCGAAAACAACTCTTAACTTTGTTGATGTTCTTTGTGGTCTTAGTACGCATTGGTACGGGATAAAATAATGCGGCTCCCTCGGTACACTGTTATCAATGGCACTCATATGGCCCAACGAAATGTACTCCTTCATAAAGGTGATGTACATAGATTGTGTATCAACCAAGAACCACCTTAAGGCTGTCTCACATGAATTTCCGAGACCCTTTGGGATGGATTTGAATGGCAACGATACAGTCAGCCTGCCCGAGGGTAAACGATTAACCGATTCTAGAAATTCTTTCTCGCAAAGCACTTGTTCTGGGGTGTACAAACTTTGTTCGGACAAATTCGGAGCTTCTCCCAACTCCCAGTATTTACGGATGGGACTATCTAATTCCTGACATTCTGGATTTGATAAACAGCTTTAATTTAAGCTCACGAGCGATGTTGATGGCAGCTCAGTTGACCCCCCAGAACGGCAACGGCCAGCTGCAATCCAGCCAAGTGCCATAGATTGCAAAGCCGGCGAGTCACTGGTACTTCTTATTTGCACTTCTCGTAGCAAATCAAAAAACAAGTAAAAAAGCTAAAGTCGGGTGTCCCGACTTTGAAATACTCTGTACATATGTTTAGAATAATTATAGAAATTAAAAAAAGTAAGAGAATTAAATCGATTTTACCTCTTTTGGTATTCGAACTCACGTAAAGGGTGTATAATTGCACATATTCAAAGCAATAGCATCTATGTGCGTGTATGTATGTTTATGCGCGTCTATTCGTGTCTGTGTAAGCATATTCACAGTCAACCAAAGCAACAGCATCAACAACAACCGCGGGCAGCGATTGAGCAGCGCTGGAGCAGCAAATATATTTATGGCTATAACTTCTTGTTAAATAGGTGTATCATGATGAAACTTGGCATACGGACACATAATTACGACCTGGGGGTAATTCCTAAATTTTAGTCCGATATTCTAAGAATTACGGAAGTTAGAGAAAATCGCGGTTTGCTTGGGAGAGGGAAGAGGGAGGGAAATTTCAAAATATAAATTTTCTGCGTATTTACATAAGACATGTGGGACTAAAATTTGGTGTTCCTAGGTCTTATAGTCTCCGAGATATAGGCGATTATACGAATGGAAAATCGGGAAAACCCCCATAGGGGGGAAGTGGGGGGGAGGGGGGAATCAAAAAAATACAACAAACTTTCACAGAGTACACATATAACGCATCTTTGTGCAAAGTTTGGTGTCTCTACCTCTTATAGTCCCTGAGATCCAGGTGTTCATACGGACAGACGGACAGACAGACAGGGCTAGATCGACTCGTCTCGTCATGCTGATCAAGAATATATATACTTTGTGGGGTCTGTCACGCCTCCTTCTGCCTGTTACATTTTCAGCTCCCGCAAACCTAATATACTCTTGTACATTTTATGTACAGAGTATAATGAGTCTGCTCCAAGTAGCAGATCTATGCGTTGCGGCCGGTGGAATTGCGGATCTGCCAAGTCACAACCGTTAGGCACGTCAACGTCTACTACCTGTTGCTCAGGCTGGTACGAAAAATGTTTTTCAAAATTGCAAATTCTGCCGTCAGCTCAAATTTGTCAATTCGAAAAGCTATACAAGTTTGAACGATATGACGTACTTCAGACATTCGCTTGCCTATGCCTAATAAACAAATGTCTTTGAGCTCCCTCTTAAGCTTTAGAACTCTGGCCAAGTCCTCCGTCATAAAATTGACCTGCGAACCAGAGTCTAAAAGTGGCCTGGCTAATTTGTAGGACCCTGACTGGTTTGTAGGACCCACCTTGACAATTGCTGTTGCCAAAATTACTTGGTCGGTCACTGTCGTGGCGTGGTTCACCGCCGACGTTTGCGTTGGTACTGTAGATTGTGCTACCAACGTTTGACTAGAAGCCGCTGCTTGCGAAGTGTTTGTACTATATTCGTACTTGTGCAAGAGCGTGTGCTGCGGCTTCGAACAGACTCTGCAACAACCAGACTTCCAGGACTGTATGACCTTTTCGCAAACAGTTAATGCACAACTGGACCCTTTTTACAAATTTGAAACGCTCGTCTCTAGCGATCGCTGAGAATTGAAGACATGCTTGTATGTAGTGGTCATTCGACTGACAAAACGGACACTTAGGGGTCAATGGCTGACTTGGCTGTGATACTGCCAACGCCGTTTTACCATTCCTTTTCGACCCATCGGAACTTGGCTTCTTAGGCCGGCCAGACGATGCCTCATCCGCAGATAGATGCTGGTAGCGTTTATTAAGAGTGGCCTCGCATTCTTCTCAAGATGAAAGTTGACTGTAGTCGAGGCCCTCTTCCCATTTGGATCGAGTGATGGAGTCAACTTTACCCATAACCAAATGTATTTTATTTATTTATTTATTTATTCCTAGTGCTACAAGAATGATTCTTATAAATTAATGCACTAGTCACACTAATTAAATTTCCTTAGATATTATTAAAATTCAAGTGATTTCATTAGCGTACTTAACCTATTTATATTAGATACATTTTAATTATACATAAATTTAAAGTGTATTTGGTTCTTATTTTTAATATTATTATTATTTTATAATCGGAACAAAAATGTTGCCTACTGAGTGTAAATGTATTAATATTGTGCTCTTACTTCATTTCATTTAGGTATTTTCTTGATAGTGCGCATGAATTCTATTTCTAAAATGCGTTTCATTGCTGATTGTTTTTAAGCCATGCGGTAACTCGTTCCACAGACGAACAGCAAATATAAAAAAGTGTTTTTCGGAACAAGATAATCTATATCTTATGCAGACTATATTATTTGTTCTTCTTGATGAGGTAAATGAAATTTTGTCATACAAATAATTCGGCTCTTTTCGAGTAATGGTTCTGTGTATAAAAATTAGGGTCCTAAGTTTAATCCAGGAGTTAAGAGTCAAGTTAAAAATTAGTTTTGCGTATTCCGTTATGGATTCTCTTCTTTTAATATCAAAGACATAACGTGCAATGCTGTTAAAGGCTACTTTTAGTTTGTTCTGGCTTACGGCGTCACAGTTTCCGAATAATTCTACTCCATAAAATAGTGAGGGTATCAAGTATGTCTTAGCAATAAGGAGCTTGAGTTTGGCTGGGAGGAAATTCTGCGTCAAAGAGAAAACCTAAGTGCACTATACGTTCTTCCTACAGCATTATTAACATGATTGTGCCATGATAGTGTCTCATTAATGATTATCCCTAAATTTTTTGCCTGCCTTACGTATTCAATATGTTTGTCTATCAGTTGTAATTTCTCTAGATTAAGTAAGTTAATTTTCTTTTTATAAATTACCAGGCATTTTGATTTTTCCGGACTGACTTCCAGACCATTTATTCTCACGCATTCACTGATTTTCAACAGATCGTCATTACAAGCACGTACACATTCTTTTAATCTATCTAACGGACGACTAACATACAACTGAACATCATCTGCATACAAGTGAATATTGCAGTTTGACACAGAACATGGAAGGTCATTAACATAAATAGAAAATAGCAGGGGCCCTAGCACTGAACCCTGTGGGACTCCACGTTTTATTAACAGAAAAGACGAAACACTACACGAGGTGACGACTGCTTGATGGCGACAGGACAGGTATGATTGGACTAGATGTATAGCGGAGTCAGAGAAGTTATAGAGTCTTTCAAGTTTGGTGCAGAGTATGGTATGATTTACCGT
The DNA here is from genome assembly GCF_003285725.1 of Scaptodrosophila lebanonensis. Taxonomy (NCBI): domain Eukaryota; kingdom Metazoa; phylum Arthropoda; class Insecta; order Diptera; family Drosophilidae; genus Scaptodrosophila; species Scaptodrosophila lebanonensis. The sequence continues at coordinate 621,555 of NW_022060606.1, read as the reverse complement.
GTCAAAAGCTTTTGAGTAGTCAAGAAGGGTCAAAAAAGTTACCATACTGTTGTCCATTTGCTCACGAATGTCCTCTGTAATTTTTAATATTGAAGTTATACAACTTCTATTTTTCCTGAAGCCCGATTGTTTGTCGTTGTTTATGAGTATGACGTTTGCTAGTTGATTCATAAATTGCCCTTACATTATCTATTAAGGAGCGCAAAGATGAAGCAGAAGGCCCTTGCATTTTTGGCAAGGCGAACAGCTTGGAAACGCTGTCGAAAACAATTGGGCAACTATTGTCATAAACTCGTTTTAATGCAGCTAGCGCCTTTGGATAATTGGCATCAGTCACTTGATAAGCTTTGACTGTGCCAAGTGCTTCTTTGCCCAAACAAAATAGTAAGTGATTAAATTTCTCTATATTTGTCAGAGATCCGTCATGGGCAACCAAGTTTTCGAACAGACCAATGAAATTTTTGTACTCCGAATAGTCGCCACTAAATTGTTGAAGTTTCATCGACGGCAGCTGCTGGCTATGGCAACCTGATCCAAACTTTGTAGAGTTTGCCAGAACACTGCCGAACACCCTTACTCAGGAGCAGCGTTTCCGTCTTGACGCACAAATTTTCTAAATCTGCTGTTGAGGCTAAGGCCGGATCAATTTGATCCAACTCTTCCTGCAGATTGAATGCTCTGTCAATATACCTGGCTAAAATTTTTAACCGACACTCCATTTCAACTGACTCAATGGGCTTAGTGGCATTTTGCACGGAATCTTTTATGCGTTCTTTGTCTCTGACAACATTTGTGCGTGATTGCAGTAATGCATCGAACCTGCTTGACTCAAAATCATCCGACAGCTTGCCCTAGGCTTGCTTGCTGCGTTTTGACGGCATGTTTGTAGCGAATCTTTAAATGTTTGGACAAGACTAAAAGTGTATAAATGTATAATTGGACTATGTCCAGAAAAATATATACACAAAAATATATACACTGTATACTATTGAAGAAAGCGCAGGCGCAAAGGTTTAACTTTGTATGTTAATTGAAATGTAACGTCTACAGTTGTGGCCAGCACTGTACGCACGTATAATACTGATGTATGTACGCAACTATGTTAACAGCAGCTGGAAAAAACTAGCAGAGGCGATACGGAAATACGGAAACTGCACGATAGCAGCGAGTCCACGCAACAACAATATGTGCGTAAGGGAAACGAAATGATGTCGACGCTAGCTGAGCGACGCACGTCAACGGCTGAACTTGCAAGCAACGCAAGCAGCGCAAGAAACAATCAGAAATTAGCGCAGCAACAACAATGTACAAGCAAGCGATATTGACTCTAGCTTGCAGTTGCTAGACCAGTGCGGCAACAACGAAGAAAGCGCAAAAGGCAGAGCCCGAATCAAACGGCACAGAAGAAAGGCGCGCTGAACTCTAACTTTTGGAGCTTTCAGATTCTTGCGGTACTTTGGTATAGCAAATGTCCAAAGTACAGCAGTTATATGTACAAGCACAAATGTATATATGTATGTATGTTGGCAAATATATAAGTTTATGTATGTATGTGGATAAATTGCATATACAAGTATTCTTGTATGTTCGACCAAATGAAATTATGCACTCATGTACCCACAAATATGTATTCAACTTTATTTATTCAAAGGGTTTACTCTATGTACATACATATATGGTATATGGTAACAACAAATCGAATGCCAACGTTTAAATTGCGGCCCAGTTATGCGAAAGCATTGAACGCATACACTCACATACATATGTGCCTTTATAGACAATTAACATATGTATGTGCCAAGTCCAATCATACAGATTTGGCCGCTATTTAATTTGCACTCGTTACCTGTGTATAACTTCCCTGCATGTTGCTGCAATGCATCGCCAATTAGCCTTAAGAGAGTCCAAGCCCAATATCCAGAACACTTATGTTAGCAGCGAGAGAGAACTAATTTACAGCTGTTACATTAAAATGAGCGCACTTACAATTATTGCTTACAACAACTTAAATCTATAATTCAAATGACTTAAAACTATAATTCAAATGACTTAATCTAACAAACTTAAATCTATGAAATGACCAAACAGCTTTGTTAACGATAGTGGAGATGTGAAGATTGAAATTCAATTTGGGATCAAAAAGAACTCCAAGATCTTCAACTGTAAATATACGTTGCAATGGTATAATGTCAATCGCATAAGTACCTAGATATTGTGTGGATCGGTGAAGTTACAAGCACCACCGTTGCAAGCAGTTTATATCGTAGTGCAGACGAGATTGATAAAGAGGATCTTTATGCGAAAAAATTAGCTTTACATCATCGGCATACATTAGTATACGGGAATGAAGCAGGATAGACGGAAGGTCATTAATAAATAGAGAACAATAGGGGACAAACCTACCAACCTTGAAGATGCAGCTACATTTTTGTAATTTCTGAATTCAATTTCAAATTCTATTTTTTTGTAGAGGAAAACAGGACGCAATCTTCGTCCAATTTATGGAAGCACATCCCGACATTGCGTAAACTTCCAAATGATGTTACAAAACAAGTAAAAAAGCAAAAGTCGGGTGTGCCGACTTTGAAATACTCTGTGCATATGCTTAGAATAATTATAGAAATTTAAGAAATTAAGAAAATTAAAAAAACAAATTTGATCGATTTTACCTCTATCGGTATTCGAACTCTCGTAAAGTAAAGCAATTATATACTACTAGCAGGTATTGCCCGTCTTAACCCGGCTCAATATAATGTTTCCAATTGTATTTATTTTGTGTGTGCATAACCTACCCATATGTTTTCACCTTATAAGTTACCAGTAGGAAGGCATTTAAGGTATTTAAATGAACATATTCTGTTCTTGAAAAAAAATTGTTCAGTAGTCCGTTACATTTTTGTTCTTGCCAAACTATATCGTTAAACGAACATGACCACTATAACTAATATTTTTTAAAGCTCGTTATCCCCCCTTTGGAGCTAGAATTTTCCAAAAAGCCTTTCTTAATGTGCTCCTACACTATGATGGATACTATGAAAGGATACTTGAGTCCAAATTTCATCTTTTACCGTTTGGGCTGTGCGTTGATCACCAATTAGTCAGGACAAACTGTTTTATATATAGAGATAACGCAACGTTTTAAGATAGACTATGTGCAAGAAAGGGGAATAATTATAAGGGTATATCCTAATTTTAAATTCACATTTGAGTCTTTTCGTGCCATATTGAGTCAATACGGTCACGCACTGTAACGTTGTTACTCTGCCGCGGGTATGCTCGCCGGCCAGAGTATGCTGAAATAAATTAGGCACCCCAAAGTGCCGAGGTGTCCACCAAATAAGAGAGGGCGGTATGCCCAAACTTCTCCACGTGTTTCTTTAATTGTAGGAAAACATACAGAGCGCTTCAGTGCGCGTTGGGCCTGAGCCAGAAGAGAACTAACTAACCCGAACTTAAAATTACCCGCCTTCATGGCTTACTATTCTTACAATTACTTATTAGCTTAAAATTACTCGTAATGACGCACAGCTGGTTGCTGCGCAACGCGTCGTTACAGCACAACCTCGGAATATGAAACACGGCACTCGTGTCAATGCCGTGCAGCGATGAGCCACGATCAAAAAGCACTGACAATTCTCATCTCAATTTGCTAGAGTAAAACTTTCGATAGTTGAAGCCACCGATACCATCAAAATATCGAAGTTTGAATGCAATAAGCAGAATATTTAAATAATAAAATCTAATTATTTATTGAGATCAATAAGAACATATCATATACATACATATATCTGCCCGCAATGCGAAGCAGAATATGCGTAGCTCCGTTATTCGGTTTCTGCTTTACTATCGCTTACGCAGTCGTTGCCTAGCGACGGTAACTGTAAACTTTTGGCGTTTTGCCTTTGCAATTAACATTAAATGGTCAAAACGAAAGAAGAAGAGCGAGCCAATGACTTGTTGTTGTTGTTTTGTATGTACATGCTACATACATATACAGGCATACATACATATGCATGTACATATGTATGTATGCATGGGCACACATAGACACGAACTGTTGCTTGTTGTGTGTGTGAGTGTGTGTATGTGATGTCCCCAACTATTTGATATTTGATATATGTATATATGGCAAGTAAAAAACATATTGCTATATTTTAATCGTTGAATGCCAATGTGTTGATATAGTTATGTTGATTACATTACCCAAATTTGAAATCGATCGGACAAAATTTATAACACAAACTATTCATTTGAAAAAGTGAATAAATATTAAAACCCCAATAATAAAATTAAATGCGATATATCGAAATAATACGAAATTCTTTCTAGGGGAGCAATGTCCCCCCTGCCCAATCTGCGTACGCCCTTTTAGTCCGTTGTCCAAAAAACCCCTTATGCCAAATATACTAAACAAAGAAAAAATAACATCAAAATGTTTATGTTATAACTAGCAGGTATTGCCCGTCTTAACCCGGCTCAATATGTTTCCAATTGTATTTATTTTGTGTGTGCATAACCTACCCATATGTTTTCACCTTAATGGTTACCAGTAGGAAGGCATTTAAGGTATTTAAATGAACATTTTCTGTTCTTGACAAAAAATTGTTCAGTAGTCCGTTACATTTTTGTTCTTGACAAACTATTTCGTTAAACGAAACTGGACCACTATAACTAATATTTTTTAAAGCTCGTTTTCCCCCCGTTGGAGCTAGAATTTTCCAAAAGCCTTTCTTAGTGTGCTCCTACACTATGATGGATACTTTGAAACGATACTTGAGTCCAAATTTAAATTCACATTTGAGTCTTTTCGTGCCATATTGAGTCAATACGGCCACGCACAAACTCGGAATATGAAACACGGCACTCGTCAATGCCGTGCAGCGATGAGCCACGATCAAAAAGCACTGGCACCGATACCATCAAACTATCGAAGTTTGAATGCAATAAGCAGAATATTTAAATATTGAAATCGAATTATTTATTGAGATCAATAAGAACAAATCATATACATACATACATACATCTGCCCGCAATGCGAAGCAGAATATGCGTAGCTCCGTTATTCGGTTTCTGCTTTACTATCGCTTACGCAGTCGTTGCCTAGCGACGGTAACTGTAACATTTTGGTGTTTTGCCTTTGCAATTAACATTAAATGGTCAAAACGAAAGAAGAAGAGCGAGCTAATGACTTGCAGTTGTTGTTGTTTTTAGAGCATTATTTTTTTTTACAATCAAACAACTGTGTTCGATTGCCCAATGTATACAATAATACGAATGTACATACATGCTATATTCATACACAGGCATACATACATATGTACATATGTTTCTCTTTACTTTTTCAACCGTACGTAGAGAACCGCACACATAGACACGAACTGTTGCTTGTTGTGTGTGAGTGTGTGCATGTGATGTCCCCAACTATTTGATATTTTTTGTTGCTGCATAAAGTTATTAATGAAAACACTAATGCCAAATGCACTAAACAAAGAAAAAAGTACTTTTAAAAATGTTATATAATTTTCAATTAATTAACATTTCTTGCTCTGTCAGTGCAAGACGAATGTACATACATACATATGTAGATACATATGTATATAGATGTGCACATACATATGTATCTATGGACATTCACACATTAGTGTCTCACATTTTGCTTTGGCTATTTCAATCGTTTGCACGCAACTACACGAACAGCTGTTTGTATGTGTGTGTGCGTGTGTTTTTTTTTTTTTATAGCTATACGAGCTAAAGGCTGGGTAATCTTCGAAAGATATTGGTAGCCCGAGCTACCAATATGCACGATTCGCATGTGAGACAAGACTTACTCTTTGGCTTGCTCGCGCCTACGTACTAAACCCCCATCCTTATCCGTATCCTCCAGACCATGTGTTCCCCCCGGTACCGCCGTCAAGCATGACTTCAGGGGGTGGTGATTCAGCGAGTGCTGATCTCTAGGGTTGCAGCTCTTTCTTTTTCTGCCATCCTTTGTCGCTTTATGACTTCTCTGGCGAAGTCGCACACATGAGTCCAGTTTTCGATGGATGCCAGCATCAGGTTTACTACCGTACTATGTGTAACCTGCGCCCCTACTACCCTTTCTAGGTGGTTCCGCTGGCGGTCGTATCGCGAACAGTGGAAGAACACGTGTTCTGCATCTTCTATGCAACTTGCACATTCCGGGCAAGTGTTGTTGTTGTCATGCTTGTATTTGTGCAGGTATGCGCGAAAACAGCCATGTCCTGTTAGCAGCTGGGCCAAATAGTAGTTGACCTGCCCATGTCTCCTTTCGATCCACTCCTTTATGTTTCCTAACAGCTTGTGTGTCCATCTTCCTTTGGTGGATGTGTCCCAGCGGTGTTGCCATGTTGCCATCGCCTCATCACTTAGCCTCCGGGAGTATGTTACGCCGGTTCTTCTGCCAAGGTACCTCTGCTTTTCTGCCTCTGCCAGCAGCTCTAGCGGTGGCATTCCTGCGATTACTATTGCTGCTTCCGTTGATACAGTACGGAACGAGAAAGCTACCCTAAGGGCACACCTTCGGTAGGCTGAGAGCAGGTGCTTCTTATATGAAGTTTTAGCCATTGCTTCAGACCAGATGGGCGCTGCGTATAGGGCTACTGATGTGACTACATTCATCAATAGTAACCTTCTGTCTTGCCTCGGTCCACCAAGGTTGGGCATTATTCGTGCTAGGGCATTGCTTACTCCAGCACACCGTCCTCCAACATATTTGAGGTGCTCCTTGTAGTTGAGTCTGTTGTCTATCATGACTCCCAGGTACTTGATTGCTGCTTTTGAGGTGATCTGTTCATTCCCTACTTCTATTGTTATGAACTCTACTTTTTTCCTGCTGCTTACAAGTAGCACCTCTGTCTTGTGGTCAGCTAGTTTGAGTCCTATGCTTGCTATCCAGCTCCTAGCTATTGCTACAGTTTTGTTACACATTCTTGTCAGTATGTCAAGGTGTTTTCCCGTCACTACTATTGCTATATCGTCCGCGAACCCAGTGATTTCTGCCCTCTTGGGCAGTTCCAGCCTAAGTATGCCATCATACATTATGTTCCATAGTATTGGGCCTAACACTGATCCCTGTGGTACACCCGCTGTCACGGCATAATGCTTTCTGCCTTCGTCTGTGTCGTACAGGAGCACTCTGTCGTTAAGGTAGTCCCTAATGATCTCTACTAGGTACTTTGGTACATTTTTCCCATCAGGTGCTGCAAGAATGACATCCCAGTCTGCTGAGTTAAAGGCATTTTTTACGTCCAGCGTGATAATGGCGCAGTACTCTTTTTCTCCCTCGAGCCACCGCACTCCTTTAATGGCGTCTTTCGCTGTGTGTATAACTGCTGCTATCGCATCTACTGTGGAGCGGGCTTTGCGGAAGCCATATTGTCGGTCTGAGAGGCCATCTCCTTCCAGTGCTTCGTCCAGTCTTCTGCTAATTATTTTTTCCAGTAGTTTGCCGGCAGTGTCGATCATGCAGAGCGGCCGGTAGCCTGAAGCGTCCTGGGCGCTATTTCCTTTTGGGATTAGCACCAGTCTTTGCTTCTTCCAGATCCGGGGGAATTTCCTCTCCTTAATGCATGCGTCGAAGGTCTCTCGGAATAGTTCAGCTTCATGTTCGATGGCCGTCCTGAGGGCAATGTTTGGGACTCCATCCACCCCAGGTGCTTTCTTTAGTTTTAGTCCTCTGCTCGCCGCCTCTAATTCTTCAAGAGTGACACCTGGGATGTTTTCTGTGGCCTCACAGCTTGCCACTGAGTATGTAATTTCTGCCCTCTGGGGGAAGAGTCCCTCCACAATTGCCTTGAGCTTCGTAGCGCATGTTGTGACTGGTGAACGGAAGCTGCTTAGCTTTTTCATTACCAGCTTGTACCTTGTGCCCCATGGGTTATTCTCAACGTCGTCGCACATCTCTCTGTAGCAGTTCCTTTTGCTTTGGGTGATAGATTTTTTTAAGGTGGCTCTCGCAGCCTTATACTCTTCTTGAAGTTCGACAAAGTTTTCGCGACCTCTAGCTCTCTGGCATATTCGACGTGCGCGTATGCATTTCTTGCGGAGGTCGGCAATCTGTCTGTTCCACCAGTAAACGGGTTGTCTTCTAGCCTGTTGGCCTTTCTTGGCCATAGACGCGTTACAGGCATCAGCAATGCAACGCATCAGGATGGTCGCTTTGTTGCTCGCACTACCCATTAGGTGACACTCACCCATCGACAGTTTGAATGCCTCTTTGTCGAAGGTGGTGTCTCTCCATCCTGGATTGGGTCGGGTGCCATTTGTTGGGTTCCGTCTCGTGGGTCGTCTGTGGATCTCAAATATTATTGCCTGGTGGTCACTGTGCGTGTATTCATCCGTTACGTGCCATTCCGCTGAGGGTAGTAGGGCAGAACTGATGAAAGTTATGTCGATCTTTGAGCTTCTCCCCCCTCTGGAGAAAGTGTCCTTTTCACCGCAGTTGAGCAGTGCTACATCCAGGGTTGCAAACGCTTCAAGAAGGTATTCTCCCCTGAGGTTCGTGCGATTTGAGCCCCACTCGACTGCCCATGCATTGAAGTCGCCTGCGATAACTATGGGCTTTACTTCTTCCGCGTCTTTGACGAGCTTATCAAGTGCATGTCTGTACGTCTCTAGCGGCATGCTGGGGGGGTAGTAACAGCTGTAGTATGTTATTCCGTTCACTGTGCTTTTTACGTATCCTTCCTCGCCGCTGTGCGTCTTCTCAAGTGGATACTTGTCGCATGTCCATATTGATGCTTTATTGCATCCGCTAGTGGTCCATCGTTGTGAGTCATCCGCTCTGTAGTGTTCGCTGAGGATTGCTAGGTCGATTTTTTGCTCGCGCACTATCTGTTTTAGAAGCTCCTGGGCAGCCTCGCAGTGGTTTAAGTTCAATTGAAGGACCCTCATTTGTGTTTATTCAGGACCTTCCTGCGGGCTGATATATAGTGGGGGCATTTAGGCCCTCCTGTGACATGCCTGGCGTCGGCATTTGGGTCGTTTCTGCATAGTAAGCAGTGTGGGTCTCCTTGGCTAGGTGGTCAAGTCCCTTGCACTTGAAGCAGTGCTTCGACCAGTCTTTGAGACTTCTACAGTTTCTTGCCATATGCCCGAAGTCAAGGCATTTGTAGCATCTTGTCGGTGTAGACCTTTTGAGTAGTCTGCAGACTGTCCATCCAACTCGCAGTTTGCCTAACTTTTCTGCCTCTTTTGCCTGTTTCTCCGGTATGACGATTATGGCCGTCCTAGTGCCACCAGGAGCATCCCTGATTACTTTGATGGCCTCGCCATGTATGTCACCTATCTGGTTCCTCCATGCGGTGAGTATTTCGTCCTCCGTAGTCACTTCATCGAGGTACCTTAGCTCGAACGTGGCTTCTTGTGTAAGCATTCTGACCTCGACCTCAGTGGGCAGTATGCTTTTGATGTGCTCCTGTTGTTGTCCGGTGGTCACATCGGTTGCTCTCTTAAATTCAAGCAGCAGCTCTCCTTTTTGCGTCTTCCGTACGGCATGGACCTCTTCTCCGACTGTTTTCAATTCAGGGGCGCTTTTTACCTTCCTGAGAATATCTGCGAATGACAGTTTCTCCGTCGGCTTGATAATCATGACATCAGGCCTAGGCGGTCTCCTTCGCTTTTTTGATACTTGTATCCACTTGCTGGTTGCCTGGCTGTTTCCTCCTTGTGTTGGTGCCTTTTCCATCTCTTGACTCGGTCCGCTTGCTTTGTCGGTTTTTGGCTTCGGTGTTCTTTTCGGCATGATTGCATCTGTGTTATCCTGGTTCTCCTGTCTGTTAGTTTTCGTCTTTTTTGGAGGTGTTCTTCTAGGTCTCTCTACCTCTTCTCTTAGCCTTTTTGGTGTGCCGCGTACCTCTTGCTGTCGGGCAGTCTGTGTGCCCCTATCATTTGTACGCACGGATTTCTCTGCCTGCGGCTCCTTGGCCCTAGCTATTTGTTGGTATAGTGATGTTATCACCGCCACCAGGTCGCGCATTGGTTGGTGGATAGACCTTCTCCCACCACCAAACATTTCGTTGAGCTCGCCGATTTTTTCCCCCAACTTCGTGAGAGGGTCTCTCCCTTGTTTCGGAACCTGGACTAGCATTGGTTCGCTCTCTAGTTCAGAAGGAGATGACCGTGATCTTTCCATACTCCGCACCTGCAGGGTTTGTACTGGGGAGCGTGGTAGCCTCGATGCTTTTTGGAACGGGTTTTGCCCCGGGCTTCCCGTTAGTGCCTCTTTTGCGCTCTTTGCGCCGGCCTGAGGGCTAGAGCCTATCTGTACTTCCGCCAGTGTTGTTGTTGTTGTTTTTTCCATTTTTGTGCTGTTGGGTCCCAACTCGTAGCCGTTATCTTGTATTCGTTGTGTAGTTACCCTTATTTGGTCCCATGGTTATCTTTGCAATGCAGGGAGGCCATGCGAGGGTTGACACAAGACCTTATGAGTGCATGTGTTCAGAGCCAGACCGGGAGCTAGACAGAAGGATAACCTTAACTGACCCTACACCCCAACTTAACGGGACGAATACAAGAGCGTTCTACGAGGCTTGCCAGGTTTTAACGGGACGGGGGCAGGTGACGCATTAGCCTGAAAGCCGTCTGGACCAGATTCCACTCCAGCCCATATTGGTAACAGAATACCTCACCCACCAGCCTAATATCGTCTGTTCAAGGTGTTGCATGTTTGCCCAGTAAACCATAATCAGGATCTTACTGGGGTCGATCCTGATGGGTCCTCGGACCCGCTTTTCCGCTTCTCCATTTGGTGTGCTCGTGGGTATTTCGGCTTGGTATGCCGGTTCTTCTTTAGGGTCTGCAGTCTTGCCACTGCTACTCGGGATGTCCCACGTTTAGACGCACTTTCCATCCTTGCTGCTCTTGGTCGGGGACTGCTTATTGGTTATTCGCAGCTGGCCTGTTTGCACAGGCCGTTCACTATCCGCCACCTGTGACCCCCACAGTAGCCTGAGCTCAGCCCTGTGTGTGTGTGTGTGTGTGTGTGTGTGTGTGTGTTTTTTTTTTTTTTTTTTATAGCTATACGAGCTAAAGGCTGGGTAATCTTCGGAAGATATTGGTAGCCCGAGCTACCAATATGCACGATTCGCATGTGAGACAAGACTTACTCTTTGGCTTGCTCGCGCCTACGTACTAAACCCCCATCCTTATCCGTATCCTCCAGACCATGTGTTCCCCCCGGTACCGCCGTCAAGCATGACTTCAGGGGGTGGTGATTCAGCGAGTGCTGATCTCTAGGGTTGCAGCTCTTTCTTTTTCTGCCATCCTTTGTCGCTTTATGACTTCTCTGGCGAAGTCGCACACATGAGTCCAGTTTTCGATGGATGCCAGCATCAGGTTTACTACCGTACTATGTGTAACCTGCGCCCCTACTACCCTTTCTAGGTGGTTCCGCTGGCGGTCGTATCGCGAACAGTGGAAGAACACGTGTTCTGCATCTTCTATGCAACTTGCACATTCCGGGCAAGTGTTGTTGTTGTCATGCTTGTATTTGTGCAGGTATGCGCGAAAACAGCCATGTCCTGTTAGCAGCTGGGCCAAATAGTAGTTGACCTGCCCATGTCTCCTTTCGATCCACTCCTTTATGTTTCCTAACAGCTTGTGTGTCCATCTTCCTTTGGTGGATGTGTCCCAGCGGTGTTGCCATGTTGCCATCGCCTCATCACTTAGCCTCCGGGAGTATGTTACGCCGGTTCTTCTGCCAAGGTACCTCTGCTTTTCTGCCTCTGCCAGCAGCTCTAGCGGTGGCATTCCTGCGATAACTATTGCTGCTTCCGTTGATACAGTACGGAACGAGAAAGCTACCCTAAGGGCACACCTTCGGTAGGCTGAGAGCAGGTGCTTCTTATATGAAGTTTTAGCCATTGCTTCAGACCAGATGGGCGCTGCGTATAGGGCTACTGATGTGACTACATTCATCAATAGTAACCTTCTGTCTTGCCTCGGTCCACCAAGGTTGGGCATTATTCGTGCTAGGGCATTGCTTACTCCAGCACACCGTCCTCCAACATATTTGAGGTGCTCCTTGTAGTTGAGTCTGTTGTCTATCATGACTCCCAGGTACTTGATTGCTGCTTTTGAGGTGATCTGTTCATTCCCTACTTCTATTGTTATGAACTCTACTTTTTTCCTGCTGCTTACAAGTAGCACCTCTGTCTTGTGGTCAGCTAGTTTGAGTCCTACGTGTGTGTGTGTGTGTGTGTGTGTGTGTGTGTGTGTGTGTGTGTGTGTGTGTGTGTGTATGTATACTTAGTTGTCCCCAACTGTTTGATATTTTGTATTGTTTGTTCTGCCTGCTTTTGTAAAATGCATATTTTGAAAATCCTTGAATGCAAAGTTGTAGATTTAGTTACGTAGATTTCATTATCCAAATTTTAAATCGATCGGACTAAATTTATAACACAAACTTTTCATTTGAAATAGTGAATAAATATTAAAACCCCAATAATTCAAGCTCCAACACAAATTTCGAAAATGCAGTTTTGTTTGTATTCTTTAATTGATTTTAGAAACTAAGTTTTAAGTCGATCGGTTGAAAAATGCGGATTTTTCAAACAAACTTTGGAGCTATTTTTCCCCCCTTTGGAGCTCGAATTTTCCAAAATCCCTTCTTAGTGCTCATTTACACCATGATAGGATACTTGAGCCCAAATTTCAGCATCCTAGCTTTTACCGTGTGGGCTGTGGGCTGTTGACGCGGTTTGCTTTTGTGCCCCAACATTTTTTTACAGGAAAACTCCCATATTTTAGGCCCCAAAAATATCAAAAAACCAAGTATACAGTTTTTCTTGGAATTGTTCTGAGAGTATACAAACTAAGTTTAACCTTAATTAGATGAAAACTGTAGATTTTTCATACAAACGTTGGAGCCTGTTTTCCCCCCTTTGGAGCTGGAGTTTTCCAAAATCCCTTCTTAGTGGGCACCTAGACTATGAAAGGATACTTGAGTCCAAATTTCAGCTCCCTAGCCTTTACCGTTTGGGCTGTGCGTTGATCACAAATCAGTTAGTTAGTCAGTCAGTCAGGACAAACTGTTTTATATATATAGATTGTAATAATTTTTAATTAATTAACATTTCTTGCTCTGTCAGTGCAAGACGAATGTACTTTTGTACATATGTATGTATGTATTTATTTATTTATTTATTTAAATCAACAAGTGGTTCTGTCGATTTATTCAAAAACAATATATAAGTATTAACATATTATATATATATATATATATATATATATATATATATATATATATATATATATATACAGTTTTCATCTAATTAAGGTTAAACTTAGTTTGTATACTCTCAGAACAATTCCAAGAAAAACTGTATACTTGTATACTGTATACTGTATATATATATATATATATATATATATATATATATATATATATATATATATATATTAAGATTTAAAATTAAAAATACAAATATGATTAATATAACAAAGTCTCAACTTAAAAGATAAGAAAGCCTACAAAAAAGCTGTACAATAACGTCTATAAATGCCCCCGACACGTTGGGGGAATTTTATTTGCCAGTTCGCCAGCTATGCCCCGATTCACAGCCATATGTGGTCAGAGACATTATAGACCTGACAATCTAAACAAATAGTATGTAGAAGAGGAAAATTAATTCTACTTAGGAGCTAATTAGAAAAAGTAAGGAGTAGAAAGAGACAAAGGTAAAGAGGGAGAGAAAGGAAGAGGAAGAGAACGGGGAAGAGAGAAACAGGGAAAGAGAAAGATGGAACAAGAAAGACAAAAGGAGAAAGAGGGAAATCTCCAACCCGGTGGGGGAAAGTTTTAAGCCAGTCCGGCCAGCTATGCCCCGACTCACAGCAGTATGTGGTCAGAGATTTCCACGGAGATAACTATAAAGAAGAACTTTTATAGAATAAAGAGAGAGTTCTGTTGAAAGTAAATGAGAAAGCTCATTATAATTGGAACAAATGACTCGAAAACGATTGTGCGCAGCGTAATCGGTTGTGCACCTAGACAAGACGAATGGCAAATAATTCCTTGTTGGTCTACAAGGAACTGCAAATTTAAGGCGACCTAAGAGGGAAGAGGAGTCAACCTAACCGATAACCAACTTGTGGAGAAAAACTACTCCAAGAACAGTCCTACGATTAACTAAAGAAGGAAGGTTTATAAGCATCAGCCTGCTAGAGTACGATGGCAAGCGGAGGTTGGGATCCCAGCTTAAACCACGTAGAGCAAAAAGAAGGAATTGCTTCTGAACAGACTCAATACGTTCCTGTTGCTTTCTATACCGTGGACACCAAACGCATGACCAGTATTCAAGCACAGGGCGTACTAGTGCAGTGTAAAGAAGCTTAGTGGTATATGGGTCATTGAATTCCTTGGACCAACGAGTAATGAATCCAAGTAATCCCTTGGCCTTATTGACAATACTAGATATTTGAAGGTTGAAGTTCAATTTGGAATCAAAAATAACCCCAAGGTCTTCAACAGTCGATATACGTTGCAATGGCACATTGTCAATCGTATACGTGACTAAATGGGGCAAAGTTCGGTGAAATGTCATGAACTTACACTTAGCGCAATTGAGGTACAAGTGGTTAGCTAAGCACCACGATTGCATGCAGTTCAGATCATCCTGCAGGCGATGAAAATGAGTATGGTCTTTATAAGTCAGAATAAGTTTCACATCATCAGCATACATAAGAATATGAGAGTGTGACAAAGTAGAGGGGAGGTCATTAATAAATAATGTAAAAAGTAGGGGGCCAAGATGGCTACCTTGAGGCACACCTGATGATGCAAACACGGGCTTAGAAATGTGCGACCTAAGCAAGATCCGTTGGGTCCTATTTTTTAGATAAGACGAAATCCAACTCAAAAAAGCGGAGGGAAATCCTATACGACTTAGCTTAAAGAGCAGAAGATCATGGTTCACAGAGTCAAGTGCTTTACTGAAGTCAGTGTAAACGACATCAGTCTGCATTTTTAGAATAAATGCTTCATTTACCAAGGAAGTAAATTCCAGCAAATTGGTCGTAGTAGACCGTCTCTTCATGAATCCATGTTGAGCTGGAGATATGACAGATTGACAAAGGTGCTGCAAAGTGCTGCAAACTATTTTTTCAAATAATTTTGGTATGGCAGACAACTTTGCAATTTCTCTGTAGTTTGAAATATCAGACTTACCACCCTTTTTATAAAGAGGAATAATAAAAGATTCTCTCCAAATAGTTGGAAAGATTGAGGAAGCAAGTGACAGATTAAAGAGTTTAAGTAATGGTTGTAAAAGGGAACTAGAACACTCCTTGAGAACACAACTAGGAATGTTGTCTGCTCCAGGAGAGTATGAAGATTTTAAGGATTTGATAGCAGAGAGTAGACAGCTATCAGAAATTATGGGAGCGTAAATAGTGTGGGAAGATGAAATGCTATAAGGATAGGAGGTATTACTAATAGAGACAGAGGAATATGTTGATTGGAAGAAGTTGGCAAAGGAAAAATGACGAAGGAAGGGAAGCAGATTTACGTTTAGAGTTAACGAACTTATTGAATTGTTTAGGGTCCTGTGCAAATTGTATCTTGCATCGGGCAAGGTAATTATTATAACATTGTGAATTAAGGAGAGCAAAATTGGATTTCGCTAAATAGTATTTATAGAAGTCCATAGATAGGCCCGACTGCTTATACTTTTTAAAGCATCTAGATTTAACATTTTTTAAGTTTGAAAGTCTTGGTGAAAACCAAGGAGGTTTTGATGACGCAGACTAAATGACACTTTTTGGGATGCAGACATCAAAAAGAGCATTAATAGTGTCATAGAAAAACTTTACGGCTATGTTGATGTCAACAGCATTATACAAATAGGACCAATTAGTTGCTGCAATAAGTTCGTTTAGCAAAGAAAAATTTCCTTTGCGAAAGCACAAACTAGTATTTTTGGGAATAAGTGCTGGAGTAGAGGTAGAGTTTGAAATTGAGAGGGAAATTTGCAAAGTAGGGTGGTAAGAATCTTCAGGCAGTATAAGGGGAGAAGACCTACAGATAACTGTACTAGCAGGGTCGGTGACAAAGACGAGATCAAGCATTCTGCTTAAGGGATTAGGTATAGAATTAATTTGGAACAATGAAAGGTCAAATAAGCAGTCTAAACAGGCATGCTCTGCCGAGGGTACCAAATAATTAGACTGATTGTAGAATGACCATTCAATGTTAGGCAAATTAAAATCACCTACCACAACGAACGCGTCACTGTCACGTAGGAGATTAGAGATTCCCTTTATTCAGGTTATATGTTCCATATAGACCTGTATATCAGAAGAGGGAGGTATATAAGAACAAGAGATGTATAGTGCAAAAGACGGAAAAGATACTCTTACAGCAACAAATTCAACATCAGGTACATTTACATCAATTATTTCCGACCGATAGGAGGAATTGACTGCAATAAGTACGCCTCCGCCACGTCGAGCCGGACGATCTCGTCGAAAGATACAAAAATTATCTGATAAGATTTCGTTATCAGAAATCGTGGGATTTAACCACGTCTTTGAGAACGCAATAATATCAGATTCAGATTGGCCTGCAGACTGTAAGTTGACCGGCAAAGAGCGAGCTCGTTTTTTCTGCCTAAACTCATGTAGAATCATTTGTGGCGGCCAACATTTTGGGTCACAAATAGTTGTAAATGATTCAGGCGGTACACTTATTTTGAACGAGGCTATTTCTCGGGGCTCGGAAAAGCTAAACTTAGAAATAGATACAGCAGCTGTCGACTTACTTGCGATATAGGCAGCGATAGCCTCACAAGAAGTATCAGGGGACAACCGAGACACGAAAACTTGCTTTCTAGGAGCTACCACTGTAAGAGACGGGGGCAGAGGAAGGGCTGGGACTGCCGCACCTTCTACAGCTCCTGAAGAAACTATAGGAGGTGGTGCCGACGTTTTAGAAGAAGCCCTTGTTCTTACAGGCTTAGATATATTAGGCACAGGAGGAGCTACCAACGGGGCCAACATAACATGAGCCGGCGAAGGCAGAGGGGAAATTTGAAATAAATTTCCCGGCGAAGTAGACAATGAAATTGCCGGCGACACATCTACATTTAATAGCGAGGGAATCGGAGAAGCTATCTGAGCCGAGCTAGGTGGCACCTCTAAGAATTGAGGTTCAAGCCTATGCACGCTCAAAAATTTATTTCTCACATTGTCATACATACGAGAGAAATTAAATTGTATGTCTATGCAAACAGGGCATGACCATTTCAAACCACCACAACCTTTTTTAGGCGAGTAAATTTTATCAAGGTCACGACCACTTAATCCAACACATTTAATATGCATAAAATTCTCGCACAACCAACAACTTATAAATCGTTGTTGTTCGGAATCAATTGCATCCTTAATTGTGCATGACTTATTGCAGCACGACATTATGACACGAGCAAGTAGAGGGTTAAAAATGTACATACATGTGTACAAATGAACATTCACACATTAGTGTCTCACATTTTGCTTTGGCTACTTCAACCGTTTGCACGCAACTACACGAACAGCTGCTTGTATGTATGTATGTGTGTGTGTGTGTGTGTATGTATACTTAGTTGTCCCCAACTGTTTGATATTTTGTATTGTTTGTTCTGCCTGCATTTGTAAAATGCATATTTTAAAAATCGTTAAATGCAAAGTTGTAATTTTAGTTACGTAGATTATATTACACAAATTTGAAATCGATTGAACTAAATTTATAACACATACTTTTCATTTGAAAAAATGAATAAATATTAAAACCCCAATAATTCAAGCTCCAACACAAATTTCGAAAAACCGAGTATGTTTTGTTTGTATTTTTTAATAGATTATAAAAACCAAATTTAAAGTTGATCGATTCAGAAATGCAGAATTTTCAAACAAACTTTGGAGCTACTTTTCCCCCCTTTGGAGCTCGAATTTTCCAAAATCCCTTCTTAGTGCGCATCTACACCATGATAGCATACTTGAGCCCAAATTTCAGTCAGTTTCCTAGCTTTTACCGTTTGGCCTGTGGGGTGTTGATTGTGTTTCAATTTTTCCACGGAAAACCCCCCCTTTTTCATGTCCCAGGAAAAATGGTGAAAAACCAAGTATACAGTTTTTCTTGTATTCTTTTTGAGAGTATACAAACTAAGTTTGAAGTTAATTGGATGAAAATTGTAGAATTTTCATACAAACGTTGGAGCCCGTTTTCCTCCCCTTGGCGTTCGAATTTTCCAAAACCCCTTCTTAGTGCTCACCTACACCACAGAAGACAACATGTGTCCAATTTTCAGCCTCCAAGCTCTTACTGTTTGGGCTGTGCGTTGATTGCCAATCAGTCAGTCAGTCAGGACAAATTGTTTTATATATATAGAGATGTGACTATATGCATGCTATGCGTATCTGTTCGTGTCTGTGTAAACATGTTTCCAATCAACCAAAGCACCAGCATCAACACCAGCTGCGGGCAGCGCTTTGCCAGCAAATATAAATAAAGGGAAATTCCAAAATACACATTTTCTGCGTATTTACATAAGGCATCTTGGACTTCAAATTTGGTGCTCCTAGGTCTTAAAGTCTCCGAGATATAGGCAATTACACGAATGGCGTTACGGAAAAACCCCCACAGGGGGAAGTGCGGGCGAAAATCATACAAGTAGAAGTAAAACAAACTCGTATAAGGTACACACAAAAGACATCTTTGTGCAAAATTTGGTGTCTGCATCTCTTATGGTCTCCGAGATCCAGGTGTTCATTCTGACGGGCGGGCGAACAGACAGACAGACAGACAAAGATCGACTCGTCTTGCCATGCTGATCAAGAATATATATACTTTGTGGGGTCTGCCACGCCTTCTTCTTCCTGCTACATTTTTCAGCTCCCGCAAACCTAATATGCTCTTGTACATTTCATGTGTTCGAAAAAATGAAATATTTCGAAGTTCTGTGGCGTGTATTTTTCAAAAACAACTTTAGCCGAAACCACCGGAATTTTCTGTGGCACCCTGTATTATCGCATTTCAAAAGCAACTAATATTTTAAAGATTTCTAACTTTTTACTATTATAAGTACACGAGAGCACGTAAAAGTCAAGCAAGCCCGACAAAAAAAAAAAAAAACGCTGTACACAGACAGACTTTCGACAGAAGGGGAAAAAAGAAAAAGATAATACTTGATGCTGCGGTTTATGGGCGTACTACTGGAGTGAAAATGTTTCGCTAAAAGCTTTTTGTACAATTTACCGGCTTGGAAGAAATTTAAAACAAAAGTGGATATTTGTATATATATTGCGTGCGAAAAGTTTCTTTTAAGTATCTTGTGGATAGTATTGGCGCTCATCAACACATACAGATGGACGGACGGATAGACGTATGGACATGCCTATGATTAGGAATATATATGGTTTATGGTGGCGGAGATGCTTCCTTCTGCCTGTTACATAATTTGCACACCATAAAGGTACGGGTATAAAAACAGGCATTAATCAGTTAAAATATTTTTTTTTACAAAAGATACTACTACTGATAAAGGAACGACAGAAGAAGATTCCGTTGTAATAATAAGAAATACGAATAACAACAAAATCGAACTACCGAATCCAAGTACCGAACTGGAAAATAACATCAGAGAAATCACTTGTAAGTATTGCACAATTCATTCTGTTGTGTCAAGGAGCGTTTTCCTTGCCAACATGAAACTTCAGGTCTGGGCGGTGTGTGAATTAATTTGAACATAGATAACAATGCAATTGACACATAACCAAACGACCCGTACGCGATAGACAGTGGTTCTTCTTCAAGAGTTGATTACAAACTGTTTATTGGTATTTTCGTACTGATGCTTTAGAGTTCAACTTACAGTGTGGTGAATTTAAGTGTAAGAATGTAGGACGTACAAATAATAAAGAGGGAAGTGATATTTGCAGTTGCGAGGGTTAATTGACTGATTGAGACATGAAAATATTTCCAATAGATATTGACAATTATGCTAGTATAATAGGGTTTAGTAATTATAAGGTTATTTAACTGCGAGTGTGGCTAGTTTGACCCAACATCCCGGCCCCTTTGAAAGGACCCTTTCAACAAGCAGGTAGTATCGCTAGTTTGTGTATGGGTCTGCAGCATGTTCCAGTGGCAGTGCGGAGGTGCACCACCCGAATTCGTCCATCTCTTCCGATCACGGTTGACTCAACGCGACCCAATTTCCATCGAAGCGGTGGCAGATTGTCTTCGTGTACAACTACCAACGTTCCTTCAGTTAAGTTCGGTGACGTTGACGTCCACTTAGTACGAGCTCGTAGCTCGTTTATGTAGTCGGCGTTCCAGCGTTTCCAAAATCGTTGCTTAATAGCGGTCATCATGTCATACCGATCCAAATTAGACAAGTTGCATGGTTCTAATGATCTTTCAGGCAATGAGCGGAGTGAGTCTCCGACCAAGAAATGTCCGGCAGTCAGTGCGCTGTAATCGTTTGGATCTGATGACAGCGGCGACAGAGGGCGCGAATTGAGGATGGCTTCGATTTCCACAACGACGGTGCTCAGCTCTTCGAATGTGAACCTCGTATTCGCCAATGTGCGATTTAGAAGACCCTTGGCGCTCTTCACTGCAGCTTCCCAAAGGCCGCCAAAATGGGGTGCCCTGGGTGGAATAAAATGAAAATTAATAAAGTCCGACGCACAAAATTGTTGAATTTCCGTTTGAGTCTCCTTCTTAAACATGAATTTCTTTAATTCATGTAACTGGTTAGAAGCTCCGACAAAATTAGTAGCGTTGTCGCAAAATATATCTGTTGGCATTTTGCGTCGTCCTCCCATTCGTTTCAAGGCATTCATAAACGACTTGGTTGACAAATCTGATACTAGTTCGATGTGAACAGCCTTTGTGAGAAGGCAGACGAATATGGCTATATATGATTTGGTAGGACCCTTTCCTCGAATTCGAACATATGTATTGACAGGTCCACAAAAATCGATCCCACAGCGTTCAAATGGGAAACCAGGTGTGAGACGTGTCGGTGGCAGCGATCCCATAATTTGCTGTAATAATTTGGGCCTGTAGCGAACGCAATGGATGCAGGAACGGACTTTGCGCCGAGCCAAGTCTCTAGCGTTGACAATCCAGTGCTCCAAGCGAACTAGCGCGACTAATGCCTTAGGGCCCGCATGAAAATTCTGAATATGCAGATGACGAACATAGTTCCGAACGAAATGCGAACTACTGGGCAGCAGCAATGGATGCTTTTGTCTATCTGGTAGCTCCGAATAGTCCAGTCGCCCACCAACCTTGATCAGCTCAAAGCTACTCGACGAATCTAAAAAAGGAGTGAGAAATTTCAAGTTGTTTTTTAATGGTTTCTGTTTCCGAAGTGCGAGAATATCATTTGCGAAATGAGTTTGTTGAATGTTCCAAATTATGCAGTTCGACGCGAATCGAAGTTCTTCTGGCGAGAGTACAATTGTCGATGCTATTGGTTGCTTTCTGCATTTCTTTGTGAATCTAATCATCCAAGCAATGAGACGAATAGTGCGAGTATGTGAGCTTAT